>NW_026938355.1:0-116984 GCF_032062105.1 Saccostrea cuccullata
CTGCATAATTTTTTACCAGCCCACTTACGATACTCCTACATGTAATTCCATAAAATAAGGCATCCCTACTACAACCCCCTGAATAGATGCTGTCTTCACTGAAGTTCACCACATCACAAATGTCCTATAAAAAATTGACATCTAAAATTTGTTCATAAACACAGCTAAAACACACTCATACTTTACTTACATCTGTACAAACAACAATCAATTTTGATATATTGCATGAGTTTGCCTGTACATTTGATTTTAAGGTTTGCAATTTAGTCTTGTATACAAACTCTCAGGAATGCACTGTAAATTATTTATATTGTTATGAATGATTTACATTCATATGAAATAAAAGGCAATAAAGGAGCAAAACAGTTACAAATCAATGTATTTCTGTTGAAGAGAAAGCAATATTTACTATATATTTTGATTTCAAAAAGAAGCTGTCTTTCTTATTTTAAATAGGAATTCTAAGTTTATATACATATGCCTGATAAAAGGTTACAGAATACAAGGCTACTATATTTTTCGATTGGATCTAAATGACTTCTTGGGATTTCAATATACAAGTATTTAAAAATATATAGCTATGATTACACAATTCACTGATAACTAATTGCATTGAATATAAATAGATTTGCATTGGTTTAACTTTAAAGTAGCTATTGCACCCAATTAGCAGACACTGAAATATGCTTAATATATTTCTATCAGCACAATTATTATTATTGAAAAGGTCTAAAATTTCAATACACAAGTACATGTATTTAAAAATATATAGCTATGATTACACAATTCACTGATAACTAATTGCATTGAATATAAATAGATTTGCATTGGTTTAACTTTAAAGTAGCTATTGCACCCAATTAGCAGACACTGCTTAATATGCTTAATATATTTCTATCAGCACAATTATTATCATTGAAAAGGTCTAAAATTTCGATACACAAGTATTTAAAAATATATGGCTACAATACACAATGAACTGATTACTAATTGCATTGAACATTGGTTGATTTGCATTGATTTAACTTTTTAAGTATTTCACTGTACCAAAATGTCAAACACTGAAATTTTAAATATCACCTACACCAAATATTATTGTACAGGTCCAAAATTTCTCAGTTGATATTAGTGCATGTGTTGTTGAAGGTAAGCTTTTGATTCCTCCCTTGATGCAGTGAAAATATTTCAAAGTTTGTATACATGTATAGAGATCGACATTATCACAGAAAACCTAGATGAGTCAAATTAATGTGTACAGTATTATGCTAAAATGAAAAATACTTGATTCCCATCAATATGTTGATCTATTTGAAAAAAACAAAGAAATTCTAATACTTCTTCAAAATAAACATCCATTCAATTATTTTCAAGCACAGCTAATTTTTGTACCATGATAAGAATCAGTCACTGAAGAAAAAAGAGGATCAGAATAAGATAACACAGTATTACACAAATAGCAATTTTCTGAACGTTAAAGTTATAGTAAACTGTTTTCATTGCTATGAGGTTTTTTTTTGGGGGGGGGGGGGGGGGGAAATTTAATGTACAACAGACTACGTACGCAAGCAGCAAATAGGTTTACAGTTCACTTTTAATTTTAAATGATTCAATCAAATATTATTTTGGCTCTTTTTTTGAATGAATAAAATTGAATTACATGTAAAAACTAAGTTTCAATGAATGAAATTTCTTCCTGTTTGAAATTTGGAAAATACTGACAATTCAGCGATGCAATATGATTTATGAAATGCTCATTAATTATGCTTTGTTGACAGTTGAAATTTAGAACTTTTTTTCTTCAAGGAGAGAGAAAGAGAGAGAGAGAGAGAGAGAATTCCCACTAAAGAGGGAAACAAAGTATTAATTTTCTAAACTAAAAAAAAATGATTTAATTAATTTGCAATTTGTCTACCCTTATTCCTCCAAAGAAAACAGACAGCTTAAAATATACAATATTGCACAGAATACTTACTATAGGTTATTTTGATACTTTTCAAATTAGATGAAATTTTGAGGAATAGATGAATAGTTGAAGAGATACATGAACACTATACAAATGTGTACATCACACCACATTTATTATGTGTGCTTGTGAAAAGTTGTTTGAATGGAATGTTAGGCAATCTATGACAAACATTGCTTGAAAATGCTAAACTGGACAGATACATTTTTCCTATTTTCCTCTTGTTCACTTCTTTTGATGAAGATAATTTTACACTCTCAAAAAATATATACCCTGGTCCTATGAATGGATAGTGTGTTAAAACATGTTAACTCTGACAGCAGCAAGTATCTGATAATGATGTACAGTGTACTACATTTCTGAGAAAAATACAGCATAAACATAATTATGACATTAAAAACATAAATAGTATCACAGACTGCTATTGATTCACCTCCTTCTTCGCATACTTTATGAATAATCCTATCTATGGGCATAAAATCTTGTCTTTGTAAAAGTTCATACAGACACCATTATCATCTTTCATCTTTTTTTTCTCAAACTCCATTTCTAAATGGCAATACATGTACTCAAACAACCTTCCCACAGAAACAATTACTTGTAAAGAATGTGATTTCTTTCATCAAATAGAAAAGATCTAATGACAGCATTCACTAAATAGAAATGTGATTTCAAAGCAAAGTAACATGAATGAACCACTTGAGGTGCCTCGCATGAAATCAAGTGTGACTGTTATAATCTCTCATGTGACCTATATCTACCTGTGGTGGTCACTCAGGGGTGACCTCCTATACTAGTGTATTTGTCCTCGGGGTCACACGAATCACAACACGGGGTGCAGCACTGGGACGGGTTTACTTCCAGTTCCTCGATCCCCCTGGTAAAAAGCTTGATCAGCTGACAGTGGGTCCTGAAATAAAGTATAAACTGTACATTTACCAGACATATTCTCCTTAACACAGTTGACACAGCTGAACTGCAGAACTAAGATGACTGCTAAGAATTGCTAGAAAACACACAAAACAAAAGATTCATAAAACTCATTTGAGTCGAAATTTTGTATGTCAGAGTGAAATTGTGAAAAAAGGCTGGTGTTTTAAATGAGAAAGTCAGTATAATCATTTGTTATTGTTTTATCGTTTCTTACTCTAAATTCTTAGTTCTTACCCTTTAGCTATCTTGAAAGATTTTTAAAATGATGAATCTACACTACAAGAATATTGCCAGGGGTCCTGAGTCAGCAATTCAGGCCTTTCAAAATCTGCCGGTACCCGGTACTTTTACCCGGTTGGATTCATTCATGGTACCGGCTAAAATATTCAGTGGAGAAAAAAAATCGCGTGATAGGCCCTACCATGTTTTACAAAAGTTGTGGTTACGTAGCTTTTCATATTATTCATAGTCCGTAATTGTATCTAATAACGTTTTTGATTGGATAGTCAAGAAGATCATTAAAGCGTTTGAATAAATGAAACAAAAGAGATTGCGTAAGTAACGCGTCTTATAGATCTTGTCGAAAACGAAAGTAGATTTCGATATCAAATTCCTCCGTCACTGATTTTGACAAAAGCTTATGACTATGAATATATTTTAAATAAATACGGCCAAAAAAAAAAAAATAGGAATCCAGGTGTCAGAAATGAAAGTGTGAATTTAAAGCCATGGTAATTAGTTTCACAAAAGATTTTAAGATCCAAGGAACTAGACCCCGGAAAGTCTTCCAACACAATTGACCGATAGAGAGACCGACATGAACAGTAGATAGTTCTTTGACCACCTCTGTACATTTTAATAGCCTCAACTCTTCAAATTTAAGTGTCAAAATCCGCAGCTGACGATATAAATTACTAACAGTCTTAAACATGTTAAATATCTGCAATTTTTCTGATGAAACAAAAGGACATAAAACAGAAACTATTTCTTTTGCCACACATTTAATTCTTTGATTCAGCAGTTTTCTAGTGGTCAAGAGAATGACCTTGCGGACGTTTAGTTTCTTCCCAATATTGTAACCATATCCAGTAAAGTGAGGGATTCACATCTGAATTCTTTTTTTTTTTTGTCTCCAGTCTTGATGTCATCTTTGACTAAATTACACAAGTATATTATTTTATATGTACATGTACCAGTTCATGAAAAATATGCTGAATTTATTGGTACATGCTATCACCAGTGAAATAGCTCCTACTTCATATTTGATGATAATTCTACATATATTCAATTGTGCATCATGTAGTGCTTCATCTTATTTTTTTGTTTTTAAATCTGCACTTTACTGTAGAACAGAAATGAATTTAATTAAATGCAAATACACATTCATTTCTCTTTTATTAAATTTAAATTTTGAATTTCCATTTCCTTTGGTGACTCAATAATTTTGTTATATTTAAACATAACACTTACAACTCAAACCTTGCAAAATGTTTTTGAACAAATTTATATGAACAAATATAGCATAGAACTTAGAAGTTTTATCTAAATCTTATTGTTACTCTGCTTAAATAACTAATTTTTCTATGTAATTCCATCCACCCAGTGCTAAACTTCACATGTAATATGTATTGAACAAAAATAAACTTTGAAAATGGCATAAAAATAACACTGATAGCAGCATACTTCTATGTGTCTAGAAACCAGGAAATGCTGTCTGGTGGCTTCTAAATTTCAAAATTTTTCCGGGGGGGGCATGCCCCCGGACCCCCCCTAGCAGGCTAACGCCTTCGGCGTTCGCCACTTGGTACCTCCTATTTCTGATAAAGTACCACCTGGTTCAAATCTTTTTGAAAGCCCTGCAGCATGTTGCCACTGGACCCAACCCACAGCATATTTCAAATGGTTTCATTCAGTGAATTGAGGGAAAACATGTATGTACTTGTTTTGGGCTTGGCTGAAAAAGAGATCAATTCTCTGTGCCACTAAGTGTTTCTACCTGATCTGAAGGTTAATGGAAGTCACAACCTCCCCGTCACAGTTCCACACACTCTGAGTGGAGGCACGGCTTGCCCTGCTGGAGGTGGAGGATCTAGACTGCGTGTCACTCTCAGAGTCATTGGTCGTTGGGACAGAAAAACTCCACTCCCTCACCCGAAATATCTTAATGAACGGCAGATCAAACTGGAAAAGAAAATTAAAAGTTGTAATAATAACTCTACCATTTAAATTTAAACCATAATGAACAATCTTGCATATTATGATCATTGACCTGTATATTTGTTATTTCAAATACAAAATAAATACAAAAAGCTCACAGGTCACAAGATTCACCAAGGTCACTTTTCTAAAATGATCCCCCTCATATGACCATTAATTTATGAATTCCACAATTTTAATTTATGCATGTACCATTATTATGATCATTTATTTAAATATTACCTCCTATATATCTCTGACTTACCTGGTTGCCGTTGGTTGTGGAACACCTATACAGGTGACGTAAGAACTGGACACGAGAACACTGCTGTATCAGGAGCAGGTCGGAGGTTCCGTCCCCGAGATGGCAGTAGGGGGAGGGGCCCAGGGGACTGATCAGACACCGGCAGCTCATGGTGAAGCTGGCCACCGCTAAAAACTTACCCCTTACAGTGTGCCACCCCTCAGATCCTAAAATAAACAATTCACTTTATTGACAATTACCATGTCAGCATACAGTCATGAACAGTCATAACATAACACAATTTAACACAATTAATACTTGCATATATAAAGTGACAAACGTGAGGTAAACAAAGTACTGTAAATTTCTAAATAATCATTAACAGAAGAACATTTTAATTTTTTTTTTTTTTTTTTTTTTTTGTAAAACACCCTGGCAACATGCATCTGCATAAGAGAGGGAGGTGGTAGATTCTACAGGGCATTGCAGATGTTTTAAACTTTATGTACATTTATCGTATCAGGCAATTATTTCGGAGGAAAAAATTACTGCTTTAAGAAATATTTCAAACTTTTTTGCCTTTTTTAATGGCTTACCTTTTTCCTCCTGTGAGTTCTTACTCATGGCACAAATATTACAACTGAAAATGAAGCATTAAAATATATATTTCACTTTGTTACCATAATTTCAGATACTTTACCAGTCTTCTGAAAACTAAAGGCATGATACAGTGTGTTGCAAATATGGATTACAAATTTCACTTTTCTCTTATGTATGTCTAAATTCAAAACTGAAAGATCTTTAAATAAAATAAACAAGTTCATCTTTTTTAACAAATTAGAGAAATTAAAGTTCCTACCCCGAGTTACAGGTGATTTTGTCCCTGGGGTTAGAATCGGTCGAGGAGGCCAGTTTAAATGACACCTCCCCTTCATAAGACTTGTTACCCAAAAACTTCTTTGCACCTGTAAAGAAAAAAAAACATTTTATTGCATTTTTCAAACAAAATTTCATAGATGTTGTACAACATACTATTACAAGCTTTCATCTTGAAAATATTGTTATTGAATTAGGAGTCTACTGCATTTTACATTTTAAATATCAGTGCATGTTGGATGCAGTTTAAGATAGGGTGTCATAACACTACTGATCCTCAACCTTTGTCTTGAATATTGATGTTAAAAGTAATTCGAACAAGATTGGTAGCTGAATATGATGCAAGCATGTTACCAACCTGCTTTACATGTACATTCAGGTCTTTAATTTATCAATTTTAAAGAAAGGAATATTCAAACCCCAAGAAAAAAAGATGTGCATCCTAAAAGTTTTCTTCTCAGCTCAATCTGCATGTAAATGGAAAAAGCTGAGTTCATTCTTTACTCAGTTTTGTGATAATTTCTACAGCTTAACTCTTTACCTGCAATTTGGTACCGCTTTGGTCCCATCCACCTGTTATTTTCACTGTCTTTTAACATATCACCATAGTAACCATACGCTAACATTGAGCTGCTGTATCGTAAAAACTGGTCCCCATCATAGATTGAGCAGACATCAATGGCTGCACTATCACCTACAAGTCAAATCTTCCATGATTAAAACAGTACACTCCTTGTTTGTCTGTCTCTTTTGTAAATTGTAAGGATGTCAAGACTTTTGAGTACTCTTACTCTACATGTAGGTATGTGGAAATTAAAATAAATATCACTTGGTATATTCTTCTATCAAATTTCAAACAAAGGGTAATTATTTCTATATACCTTATAGGCAGAATTTTTAGCAAGGATTTAATTTTGGCATTATTAGCAAGGCTGCTGAGATTGCTTAAACTGATTATCGAAAAAAATAAATTGTGTTTCATCTGCAATAGCTTCTTTAGTGAGCATTTTAAAATCGCTAAAATTATATATCCCTAAAATAAAAAAATGTACTTTAAAGGGCAAATTGTGTCTCGCTATAATTTCCACTTAAACGGTAGATTAAACATTATACTCCACATTGAGTTTTCATTGAGATTATATTGTGATATTAAAATATTTGGTATTTTTTGTCTCACCTATGATAATATGGATTGCTGATGTCACAGGATCATTGATCCCTGTTGTGGAATAACATATGGCATCTGTAGAACCTAAAATAAAAACTTACAACCTGTACTAGGTGGTATAAATGTCCTCTGACATATTAGGCTTCTACAGATTTTAACAACAAACAGGAATTAAAACAAATGAACTCTAAACCTGCAAGATTGAAGAACAGTCTTTAGTAACTACCAAAAATTGTTAATTGCTGTATATGTCTAGTACAATATATCACTTTTGAATCCTTCATTTGAGTGACCTTGACAGACTATTACAAGACAGACCTGCTGGAATGATTCCGATTCGTAGATCTGGAGAGATGGGTTGTTCTGATACTGTCTGAGTTTTGCCTGCCTCTGACATTTTCCTGTTGACCAGACCATTCAGGAGTTCTGTGAACATTCCATCCCCACCCACGCACACCACCCTACAAACATAAATATACAGTATTTACCAATTCATTGCACAGAAACAATATATTGTAAACCAGCTTTTATTTGCGTGCGACAAATAATCGCAAGTTTTACGACCTTCTTTAATTTGTGAATATTTGTTGCTATGAATTATTTTGCTTTATACATGTATTGGTAGAGAATGTTTTCTAAGTCACCAAAATTAATCGTCACGGATTGATTTCAAACTGACAAATCATGAATAAAAGATGACACAAATAATAGTTGGTTTATTTAGAAATATTAACTCAAAACTGATCATAATTAATGTAAAATCACAAATTTTTCGTGGGGTCAAATTCTTATGGTTTGAGGAAAAACTCTTTGTTCTTGGGAATTTGATTTCATGAATGAAGAATTGTTTAGTAGTTATGTAACACTTTACATTTCATGTATCTTTGATCCTTCACTTCAAACGTCAAGCCATACGACTCGATACGAGACATCTAGATTGTGACATCACACGACGTAGCGGAGCTCATCAGAGTTTAATAGCAACCAAGCTTCTGGTTGAAACTTTATATAGTGCAAATTTTAACAAGACATTGTAGAATTTCTTTTTATTTCTCTTGAAGCTTTCTACAAACTGGAAGCCTTTTATATTTTAAATTTATTCATCATTATCACATGGAATTAGGGTAGCAAAGGAATTCTGGGAAGGTTTCACACAAAAATTTGCTTGATGTATATTTCCGAAATTCCTTTGTTCTTATTTTTGCACTGCTTGCTGCGCTTGCCATAAACAAGGAATACATAATACAAATGCTGGACTGGAACTACTCACCCATCCACTGACTGTAAATTGTACTTCTCCAAAACCTCTTTTGCATGCCCTGCATGTGTGGTAGCTGAATCAAGACAAATCTGGTCAGAATGTGTTAGGTACTGGCAAAGCAAGACTATTATACTCTTACAACTCGTGTATAACTAGTTCTATTCCTATCTCAAGATATTTTGCATGGCTGTCAGTATTACTTGCTTTCAAAAAATCATATTACACACTGAGTTACAAGATACATAAAAATATCAAAATAGAAAATTGGGTAAAAAACTTGTTCTAAAGTTTACCCAACACTGCATGAATATGCATAATTAATGCTTTGATTTATAATATGTATTCAATATTTCTATATTTTCATATGTACTGATGACGTTATGTGAGTACTATAATTACTGTATTTTTTTACGTACTGATGATGTGGGTTTTGATTTTAGCCAGATCCAGGAGAGGGGCCACCGATTCCTCGTACACCCGGGGCGCTCTTCTCTTCCCCCCAAAAGGATTAACAAACACCAGTAAGCTACGGGGTCTTTTTAGTACTAAAAAATTACAACACAATAATTAACGTAAAATACATTACTGTATAAGTAGAAATTTTAGTGAGATGCAAATTTAGCAATTTGTCCTTAAAAATTGGTATTCTATTTTTAGCCAGATATAATTTTAGCGATTTTAAAAAGCTCACTATAGAAGCAATTACAAATTAAGCGCAATAAATTTTTAGTGATATTCAATTCTAGCGATGTTGGCACCATCGCTAATAATGCCAAAATTAAATCCTTGCTAAAAATTCTGCATATGCGGTATATCTCCTAAAAGTATTAATATCTCTTCTATAGACAAACAATGTAATCTATGTAAAATTCATGTTATATTAATACCACAGATATAAGCTGTACTACTGTAGAAGCAAAAATATTCTTGGGAGATAAAATTTCGGTTAATTTTTGTTAACAATTATCAACGAAAATAAATCCCACATAAAATTTTTAAATGACTACATCTTGCATTGGTTTAATTTCGAAACAACAAAATGAATCCCACATAAAATTTTTATATGACTACATTTTGCATTATGGTTTACTTTCAAAACAATGAAATTTTATATCCATGAAACATTTTTAGATGACAAATCAGCGAAATTCTATGCCCGAGAAAATTTGTGTTTCTAAAGTATGCTCCAGAACAAGTTGAATAAATGTGCATTAATGTGGATTACACATTTTTGTCTTTATTAAAATACATGTATAGGCAATAATTATAGCATCTAGGCCTTATATCATGTCTTCATGACCATTTTAATCAATGATTATAGCTAACATGCATAAGTCTTAATGGGTGAGGTGACCGTAACAAATTATTATATCATATCATAGCTTATCATCTAATTACATAAAGT
The DNA here is from genome assembly GCF_032062105.1 of Saccostrea cuccullata. NCBI lineage: Eukaryota > Metazoa > Mollusca > Bivalvia > Ostreida > Ostreidae > Saccostrea > Saccostrea cuccullata. Next base: position 10,047 of record NW_026938355.1, read on the forward strand.
GTTGTGGGCTGTTACAAAGACCAGATACAAGGCTGACTGGTTCACTGGTAATACATGTACATGTAAAACATGCCTCTTATTTTTTTTAACATAAGTTAGTATAATCTCTTCCTTGATTGATTGATACTGTACTCCATCAGCATGATCAGGGATCAGGGATGATTTCACAAAATCTACACAGATATCCATCTTTGTGACATCACTTTAAAAAATATATTTTTATTTTATTTTATTCTTATAACAGCCTTATATGCAAAAAAATCCAGCGTTAATTAAAAAAGTCATAGTTATACATTAACTCAATAGACTTATCATGTTTAAAGATAGAAGTTAACAGTTATTCTCAAACAAGAATTCTCTCTTCAATTAAATATTATAGACAACCTACAAAAATATATTTATATTTTTATCTGCAGATCTACATCAACACATGCCGTAAGGGACGTGATAGAACTCAGAACTGTGTAGGAATATCCTCATTCCCTTCTGTAGACACTAACATGGCTGTAATAAATAAGATTATCTGTACAGTCTACTGCACAAAACTCCCTTGCTGGTTAACTCAATAAATTATTCATTTGAGCATTTATTTTCTGATTATCATGCAATAAACTTAAAAATCATTTAATGGACAATAAATTTCTATACTCTGAAGTACATTCCATGTACGGCATTCCTAATTTAGAAAAAAAAAATTGTACTAGCCTTTTTTTTACATGAATTGCGATGATTCTAAATGTAATCTATCCTTTTTTGTTTAAATTAAAAGGAATTTAAATTTGTTACAAAATTAAATAACTGTAAAGAAATAGCAATTCTCCGTAGCTACACGTGCTCTTGAGCATTATGACATTGTGATAATCAATCTATGAAAACAATGCCTAAATCTAAGAAGACTATGTCTTACCTGGATTTGAAAGTGCTTCCTCAATCTTGTCAACCCAGGTCCTGCATATATTTTCTCCTTGGCAGAAAAATGTCACCTTCTTCTTTTTCCATTTGTGGTTGGGGCATCGCTTGACAAAATGGACAGAAAAAGAGACAGGATGAATAGCCTGGAGCTCTATATAGATGGGGGAGTCCTTCAGTGGGGTGGAGGAGCTCTTCTTGGCCGACTTCGGAGTTGTTACTTTGTTGAGACTGCGCTCTAGATTGACCGCAATCACTTCTTTTAATGGCACATGTTTACATCCTGAGTTGCCTGTTACAATGAAAATAATTCCTTTAGTACATTCAACTTCTTCACTATGAAATATAATCCAGTGCCATAAATACTCTTTTGCAGGGCAAATTGATAACAATTGGCAAAGTTTTAGTAGGTAAATAACTAAATACTGTTATTAAACAATTAATTTCTGCTATTCTTTGTTTCACCAAATTACACATATTTCATTTTCTCTGTAAAAAGGCATTTCCATAGTTATTGATTCTGAAGAAGATACAAGTTTTTAAATTAGTAGTTTAGTAAGTATTCTCTAAGTTTCATTGAGTTCCAGATGTTACAGTAATAGGAAAGGAGAAACGCATAAAGACAATATATGGCTGGCCCGAAATCAAACCAGGGATCCCTAATCAGCTGCTCTATCACTGAGATTTCCCCAAGGCAGCTGCTGAATTTTCCCAACCTGGCCATCAAATTTAGAAGGAAAGGAGAAATGCACAAAGTAAATAAAAAAGATGCTATTTTATTTCCCAATCATTGGCCCCGAAAGGCATTTCAACATAATTAAAATACACAATTTAAATATATTTTGCAATATAAATTGCTTTTTTTTATAAACAGTTATATAAACTAGAGCAAAGCTCGTTGCAAAGCAACGAGTAGGTCTTCAGTCCTGTTTGATCGGAAGTAGCTTTCCAGTAGTGTGACATAAATGAGTTCGCAAAATGGCCGCCGTCATTCATGCGTGCGGTGCGCTTGCGGTATATAAAATCTAATTTCTATCAATAAAATAATATTACCACTTACCTTTTTGTGTTAGTACTTTGTTATATAGCCTCTAGAGCGAAGAACACTTCGAATTCTCCTAGGAATGCTTGCATATAAACTCTGAATATAGTGCAAAGGGAGGCTACTCCATATTTCATGGACGATACGCTCCAGATCATTCGCGTTTCTGATCTCATGTTTCCTCCTTTGTACACGGATTTTGAGCACTCTCCAGACATTTTCTATAATATTGAGATCAGGACTTTGTGGGGGCCATGGTAGAGTGTTAACGTTGTTGTCTTGTTTCCAACGATTTGAGAAAGCAGAGACATGACAGGGGGCATTGTCTTCTTGGAAAATCCAGCGTCGGTTTGGGAAATGACGAGCGATCACAGGCCAAATGCACTCATCAAGAATTGTAATATATTTCTCGCTATTCATGTTCCCATCCACAGTTTTTAAGGTACCAACTCCATTATAACAAATGCAGCCCCAAAACATGAGGGAGGCCCGACAGTTTGTTTCCCAATCACCACGTAACCCGACACATTCAGGACGTATTCTTTCCTCACTCTTCCTCCAGACATGAACTTTATCATTATTTCCAATAACTATCTTAGTCTCATCACTGAATATTATGGATGACCAATGATTGTTGACTGTCCAGTGCAATTTCTGTCGACAAAATCGGGTTCTCTTCTCTCTATTCACGCGTGAAACAGTTGTTTTCTTAGAAACTACACACCTCTTGTAACCTTCCTCTGATAATCGCCTGTGAACTGTTCTGAGAGACACATTAGATCCTGTCCTGGCATTAAATCTGGATGTTATATCTTTTAAAGTCTGACGACGGTTGATTTTAATGCTTCGGAAAAGAACCCTGTCATCTCGCTGTGAAGTTTTTCGTTTCACCCCACTTCTCGGTAAATTTTCTATGTTACCCCTTTCCCTCACACGTTTGAGAAATTTTTGGATGGTACGACTGTTAATTCCGGTTAGATTCTCAATTTTATAGCTTGACAGACCTTCATTTGACATCTGAATGATTATTTCTTTAAGATCACTAGTCAATTCTCGACCATGGGGAGCCATATCTCCAAGCAGACGATAATTGTTTATCAAAGGGGAATAATCCAAATTTACAACAATGGACAGATTTAGTTAAGTCGTACCTAAATTTCAACTAAATATTTTTTCCTTTAAGAGAAGCGATAACGTTAATTCAGCAACTGGTTCACCCCCCTTCTTAAATACTTACGATGACGGCGGCCATTTTGCGAACTCATTTATGTCACACTACTGTTTCATTTAACAAAAATGAGAAATAACGCCCAAAAATGCTTTGAATCCTCTAAAGCTATGTTAATTAATGCCAAAATAAGCCATTTTGTGCTACTTCCGGTTTGACCGGAAGTGACGACGACGCACGAAAAATTAAATTTTAAGCTACGAGAGACATATGTTGCCCAAAAACTTGTCAAAAACGGCAAAAATACGCGTTTTCCGACTACTTCCGGTTTGGCAGGAAGTGACGATGCTGGACATATTTTGACAACTTCAATAGATTAAGCTTGACATTTTCAACAACTTTGCTTCTTTGATGTATAACAAATTCTCAATACTTTTCGAGATATCTGGAAAAAACTTTTGGCCCCTCTAGATCCCTTAATTTAGGGGTCAGCCCTTTTTCCAAGATATCATTTGAAAGATCTTCTAATTCTGCACAAATTATGTTCTATATATTTTAACAAAATATTTTTAGTTTAGAAGATAAGAAGCAAAATATGAGTAATTTTTGGTTCTTTTAAGCGTTCTAATTTTTGACCCCTATAAGCGCCATTTTGAATAGAAAAATCAAAAAACAAAAACCGATGTGCACAACTTCAATCCTTCTATTATCTAAAATCAGTAGAATTTCTGCTCCAGCTTTAGCCATCTCTGAGCCTTTGTCTGGAAACGAAAGTCTATAAATTTTCATTTAAAGGGAAATAACTCAAAACCGGAAGTGACTTTTTGAAATTTTAGTCAGCATTCTGATAGAGTTTATAAACGTCTATAACCTCTGAAAATTTGAGCGAAATCCGTTGAGAAATGAGTGAGATATGAGACCTCAAAGTTGCGGTCTAGGAAGCAGAAGAAAAAAAGAATAACTAGAGCAAAGCTCGTTGCAAAGCAACGAGTAGGTCTTCCGTCCTGTTTGACCGGAAGTAGCTTTCATTTTTAACAAAAATGAGAAATAACGCCTAAAAATGGTTAGACTCCTCTAAAGCCATGTTAATTAATGCAAAAATAAGCTATTTATGGCTACTTCCGGTTTGACCGGAAGTGACGACGACGGACGAAAAATTAATTTTTATGCTCCCAGAGACATATGTTACCCAAAAACTTGTCAAGAAATGCAAAAATACGCGTTTTCTGACTACTTCTGGTTTGACTGGAAGTGACGAAGCCGGACGTATTTTGACGACTCCGATAGATTAAGCTTGACATTTTGAACAACTTTGCTTCTTTGACGTATAACAAATTCTCAATACGTTTTGAGATATAAAGACAAAACTTTCAGCCCCTCTAGGCCCTTAATTTTAGGGGCCAGCCCTTTTTACGAGATATCATTCGAAAGATCTTGAAATTCTACACTTCTTTTGTTCTATTTGTTTTCACAAAATATTTCCAGGTAAAAAGCTATCGTAGAAAAGGTGTTAAAAATTTTGAAATTTGCGATAGGTCTATTTTCGGGCCATAGCGAGCGCCGACGTGTGGCACTTCCGATAAAAATTAAATACATTCCGCAAATCTACAGACATAGGTCTACCATACCTGAAAGTATCATGTGTCTATCTAAAGCCATTTAGGAGAAATCGTGCGGACAAACCGACCCTCAAAAAACCATTAAAATACTTATAACTCCGGACCGGAAGTGACGTCATCAAAACAGAAAAAAATGCAGAAGGTTCAAGTGATGTAACATAAGTCCTGAAAGTTTCATGGAAATCCATCGAGCCATTTTTGAGAAATCGCGTGCACAAAATCGGTAAGAAAAAAAACAATAATAACTAGATGAGATCTCGTTGTGAACAACGAGTGGGTCTTCCGTTCGATTCTTGATGAGATGAGATAAGATTTTGATTGAGATTGTTTTATAATGATAATTTTCTTAAGAAAAACGATGGTGCTGCAGTGGTGGTATTTCTTTAAATATTGAACGTTAAACTGTCATAAATTCAAATTCTGGCCCCTTTTGGCCCTTAATGTAAGGGACCAGCCCACTTGTTCTTCTAATAATCTGAAAGATCTCATGTTTTTTTACACTTTTTGTTCAACAAGTGCTCAGAGATTGTTTTTCATTTTGGAATTTTTAGCAAAAGAAATATTTTGGGGCCAACCCTTCAACTCCCTAATGGGGAGGTTTAGCGAAAAATGAAAGGTTTCATATTGTTCAGAACATGATTTTGAACATCTTTTGTTCAATATAACTTCTATAAATATTTCTCACTTTTGAGATATGAAGCGTCAAAGATTTAGCGTTCTGGCCCCTTGTGGCCCCTAATTATGTACCATACAAAATGAAAATCATAATATATAGTTGTAAATGGTTGAGATAAACATCTTTGCTTCAGTAATGTATTACAAAATATTAAAAGATAAAGAGTTATCGATTGAAGACTTTTGGCCCCTCTTGGCCCCTAATTTGAGTGCCCAGCCCCTTTTTCTTGATTTCATCTTAAAGCTTTTAAGGATTTTGAACACTTTTTCTTCAACAACTATTCAGAGATTCTTTTTCGTTTTGAAGCTATTTGCAAAAGAAATATTTAGGGGCCAACCCTTCAACTCCCTAATGGGGACGTTTAGCTAAAAATGAAAGGTTGCATATTGTTCAGAACATGATTTAGAACATCTTTTGTTCAATATTACTTATCAAAATATTTCTCATTTTCTAGATATAAAGCATCAAAGATTTAGCATTCTGGCCCCTTGTGGCCCCTAATTATGAACCATACGACACGAAAATCATAATATACAGTTGTAGATTGTTGAGATAAACATTTTTGCTTCAGTAATGTATTACAAAATATTGACTGTTAAAGAGTAATCGAAAAAAGACTTTAAGCCCCTCTTGGCCCCTAATTTGAGTGTCTAGCCCCTATTTCTTGATTTCATCTTAAAACTTTTAGGATTTTAAACACTCTTTGTTCAACAATAATTCAGAGATTCTTTTTTTGTTTTCGAGTTATTTGCTAAAGAAATATTTAGGGGCCAACCCTTCAACTCCCTAACAGGGACGTTAAGCGATAAATGAAAGGTTGCATATTGTTCAGAACATGATTTTGAACATCTTTTGTTCAATATTACTTATCAAAATATTTCTCATTTTCGAGATATAAAGCGTCAAAGATTTAGCGTTCTGGCCCCTTGTGGCCCCTAATTATGTACCATACGACATGAAAATCATAATGTATAGTTGTAGATAGCTGAGATAAACAACTTTGCTTCAGTAATGTTTTACAAAATATTAACTGTTAAAGAGTTATCGATTGAAGACTTTTGGCCCCTCTTGGCCCCTAATTTGAGTGCCCAGCCCCTATTTCTTGATTTCATCTTGAAACGTTTAAGATTTTGAACACTTTTTCTTCAACAACTATTCAGAGATTCTTTTTTGTTTTGGAGTTATTCGCAAAAGAAATATTTAGGGGCCAACCCTTCAACTCCCTAATGGGGACGTTTAGCGAAAAATGAAAGGTTGCATATTGTTTAGAACATGATTTTGAACATCTTTTGTTCAATATTACTTATCAAAATATTTCTCATTTTCGAGACATAAAGCATCAAAGATTTAGCATTCGGGCCCCTTGTGGCCCCTAATTATGAACCATGCGACACGAAAATCATAATATACAGTTGTAGATTGTTGAGATAAACATTTTTGCTTCAGTAATGTTTTACAAAATATTGACTGTTAAAGAGTAATCGAAAAAAGACTTTAAGCCCCTCTTGGCCCCCAATTTGAGTGTCTAGCCCCTATTTCTTGATTTCATCTTAAAACTTTTAGGATTTTAAACACTCTTTGTTCAACAATAATTCAGAGATTCTTTTTCGTTTTCGAGTTATTTGCTAAAGAAATATTTAGGGGCCAACCCTTCAACTCCCTAACAGGGACGTTAAGCGATAAATGAAAGGTTGCATATTGTTCAGAACATGATTTTGAACATCTTTTGTTCAATATTACTTATCAAAATATTTCTCATTTTCGAGATATAAAGCGTCAAAGATTTAGCGTTCTGGCCCCTTGTGGCCCCTAATTATGTACCATACGACATGAAAATCATAATGTATAGTTGTAGATAGCTGAGATAAACATCTTTGCTTCAGTAATGTTTTACAAAATATTAACTGTTAAAGAGTTATCGATTGAAGACTTTTGGCCCCTCTTGGCCCCTAATTTGAGTGCCCAGCCCCTTTTTCCTGATTTCATCTTGGAGCGTTTAAGATTTTGAACACTTTTTCTTCAACAACTATTCAGAGATTCTTTTTTGTTTTGGAGTTATTCGCAAAAGAAATATTTAGGGGCCAACCCTTTAACTCCCTAATGGGGAGGTTTAGCGAAAAATGAAAGGTTGCATATTGTTCAGAACATGATTTTAAACATCTTTTGTTCAATATTACTTATCAAAATATTTCTCACTTTCGAGATCTAAAGCGTCAAAGATTTAGCATTCTGGCCCCTTGTAGCCCCTAATTATGTAATATACGACATATAAATCATAAAATACAGTTGTAAATGGTTGAGATAAACATTTTTGTTTTAGTAATGTATAGCGAAATATGGCTCTAAAAGAGTAATCGAAAAAAGACTTTAAGCCCCCCTTTTGGCCCCTAATTTGAGTGCCCAGCCCCTTTTTCTTGATTTCATCTTGAAGCTTTTAGGATTTTGAACACTTTTTGTTCAACAACTATTCAGAGATTATCTTTCGTTTTCGAGTTATTCGCAAAAGAAATATTTAGGGGCCAACCCTTCAACTCCCTAATGGGGACATTTAGCGACAAATGAAAGGTTGCATATTGTTTAGAACATGATTTTGAACATATTTTGTTCAATATTACTTATCAAAATATTTCTCACTCTCGAGATATAAAGCGTCAAAGATTTGGCATTCTGGCCCCTTGTGGCCCCTAATTATGTACCATACGTCATAAAAATTATAATATATAGCTGACGATTGTTGGAATAAACATTTTTTCTTCAGTATTATATTACAAAATATTAACTGATAAAGAGCTATCGATTAAAGACTTTTGGCCCCTTTCTGCCCCTAATGTGACGAGTCAGCGTTTTTTTCTTGATATCATTTGAAAGATCTCGTTGTTCTGCACATATGATGTTCAATATGTTATTACAAAATATTTATACTTTAAAAGATATGATGCAAAATGTCTCCTAAAATCACTCGAGATTCGTGTCCTAAATTTTGACCCCTACCGAGCTTCCATACTAGGTTCTTCCGGAAACAATCCAAACACCCAGTAACATGGGGACATGTCCTCTATCGTCACTGAAAATTTCAACGCTCTAGCTCAAACTGTTTTCGAGAAAATGAACGGACAAGGAGGTCCTCTGAATTTTGATAAAAGGGCGATAACTCTAGACCGGAAGTGATTTTCACAAAATCCTTCAGCGGGTATAAACTTCAGATTATCCTGCAACATTCCTGAAAATTTGAAGCAAATCCATCCAACCATCTCTGAGAAATCTTCTGCACAAAATCTGTGCAGAAAAAAAGAATAATAATAATAAGAAAAGTGAAAAAGAAACATAAGAATAATAGAAGGGTCTTCCGCTGAAGACGGAAGACCCTAATAATAAAAGTGAAAAAGAAACCTAAGAATAACAAGAAGGTCTTCCGCTGAAGACGGAAGACCTTAATAATCTTTACCAACAGAATCAGTAGAAGGTCTTCCATTGGAAACGGAAGACCTTAATGACCAAGTGACATATGTCAATATTAAAAGAAAATATATGGCTTGACTGGGAATTGAACCTGGGACCCCTTGCATTACTGGTTAGGTGCTCTTCCACTGAGCTACCCTGATATCCATGACCCGAACTGCAATACAGATAAAGAGGTATGACTGTAGTAGTCACTGTACAGCAATTAGATTAAATACTCAGTTTAACAACTATATTTAACCATAATTCCCATCTTTTTTTTTTTTACCTACCACTCATATATTTTTGAATTTTAAAAAAAATACCCTTTTTTGACACATTAAGCCCATTACGAATAAAATTTTCAGAAAAAAATATGATAGGAAGACAGTTGTAAATCATTACTTAATTTATATTTATGTCATGATTGTGATTAATTGTGATTAAAATAAAAGAAATACTCCAAACATAAATACAAATGTATTTTTGATTGAAAGATATGGTCCATTGCCCATTGGTTTAGTTTCTTAAATAAATTTGATGCATCTCCAATGTATATTTTAGTTAAATTAGTTTTTACATAAAATATAGAGGAATTTCATTTTTTTTTCATATTCATCATAGTCATTTTATTGTCTTTGTCTCTTCTACGCTAAAGCGGCAGCCTTTTTGTAGTCTTTCTCTCCTTCGTTTACTGTTTTAGTGTTTGTTGACATTTTGATTTGCAAATTACCATATCTATTGACCCAAATAAACTTACCGATAAATGGCTGCGATGACGGACTGTCTGGTTTCCGGGACGGTTTTCCTGGAGAGGCCAAGTCCCATGTAAGATGCCTCCGTGTGAGCTGAACTTGGTGTGGCTTTTTGTTGATATCTAAAGACGACTGAAAGACAATGTCGTCTCCACACTCAGCCATTGTCCATTGGGAAATGCTTGAGAAAAGCGAAGGCCGATCCCGACATAAAATGCTCATTTTCATTGCCTTTCACTCATTTTCGTAGATTTAAGGATATCCGATCCTCAGCCAGGAAGGATAACTCCAAAAATTAATATTTAATTTGAAATGCACCAAGATGAAGCTTGAAAATGAAACTTGTATGCAACAATTTTCATTTTATTCATCTTTATAATATTCAAGGTATTTGGAAGTCTTAGAAAAGGTCTTATAAAAGTTATTTGTACCCTATACAAAGGACAAAAAATTAATATATTTTTAAGAAATAAGATTTTCCTGAATCCAGCCTTAGATATCAATGCTTATCAGCATTATATGAAATAAGAAGTGATTTGTGGTGTCTTGCAATGATAGCAAAAGCCGAAAACAAAATATACCAAATAAGTATAAAAATCACGACAATTTTTCTGAATGCCTGGATACCTATCGGTTTTTAAACTAATATTTATTTCTTGATCAATTTGCAATTAGAAAATGCATTGCTGATATTCCAATTCGCTTTTTCTGCAAAAATATTGGAGATTTAACAATTTCCCCTATATGCTTTGATTAACTTTAATATTTAAGAATATACGATCCTCAGCCAGGAAGGATAACTCTTTAATTTATAATTTAATTCAAAAAGTCTTAAAATAAAGCTTGAAAGTGAAATTTTTTCATGCAACAATTTTCATTTTATGCCTCCACGTATGATTCAATGTTCTTTAAAGTTTTGACAAACGGTATTTAAAAAGTTGACATTTCTACCTCATAAAATAAAGTAAAACTTGCATATTTTAAAAAAAATCAAATTTCTTTTAATCTAGCCTTATTTACCAATGTTTATGTGCATGATTTGAAATTAGAAGTGATTTACAGTGTTTTCTTTGAAAAGAAACACTTCATACACTATGCATTATGAAACAATTGAAGTAAGTAGGAGAAAGTAAAGTCCAAATAATTGTAAAATTCATTCAAAATTCCTTAAAAGCCTGGATACCTATGATTTTTATTCCTAAAATGTATTTCTTGATCAATTATCAATTAAAAAATATGCAGTAGGTAGTTCAAATCGCATTTCCTGAAAAATTATTCGAGATTTACTAATTTTCCCTATACAATATGATTAAATTTAAAGATGAATTTTAAAGAAACACCGTGGGTAAATACATTTTAATTTCAGAATTTAGAGACATCTTTGTGAGCATTTTCAATTACTCAATGCCTGATTTTCAGAACCTGAGGATCGGATAACCTTAACTTTAAAGAAATACTTTGGATAAATTTACATAACTTTGTGGATTCAGAAACACTTTTATGAGTATTTTGATTACTTAACTGCTAATTTTATAAACCTGAGGATCGGACTACCTTAAAAAAAAAATTCAAGTTATAACGTGAAACTTTCGCGAATAAACGCGTATTTTTTGCATCATTACGCGTAACTTTCGCAAATAAACGCGCAACTTTTGCGTGATTACGTGTAACTTTCGCGATATAACATACGTTATATATAGCGTTATTTCGCTTATAAATAATATGCATATAAGAATGTTTCTAAGGAACCTCGATCTTGACTGATATGAACACGAACGCAGACGGGAATCTTTATGAATTTATTTATAAAATCTCATTTCCTATGAAGATGTACTGGAGAAATGATGCGAGAATACGATAGATTAGTTTTCTGAGTTTTTCAATCTGTTTCAAAACCTTTCCATTTAAAATAAATTTTACTATCTAGTACTTGTTTTTCAATTGTTGAATTAAATTTAGATTGATTATTTTGTTTTAAGGAAAATTTCCACGTAACACTTAGTTTTGTAAAAAGAAAAACAAATAACTAAAAATCATAGACAGTGGATCCTTTTTAACTGAGTCTGACATTGATCGATCGAGTAATTAACCCTTCCCATCATACCCGTGACCCCACTTCCAGAAAACATGGTACGTTCATGCACAGTTCAGTCCATGCAGTTTTATTTTGAAACCTTGATTAAGGGTATCCTCAAAAAATGATATATTAATTGCAAATCTAAAAGACACTCTCTCTCTCTCTCTCTCTCTCTCTCTCTCTCTCTCTCTCTCTCTCTCTCTCTCTCTCTCTCTCTCTCTCTCTCTCTCTCTCTGGTGCTCAATTTACATGTATATAATAACAAGATATGCTGTGCACAGCTATGTCATTATAATTAGAAATATATTAATATAGTATATTTTCCTTTAGAATCAGAAATGTACATCCTATACTGAACTGCATAATATTATAGTTTTTTTCCACTTTGAACAGTGATAACTTAATATATCAGCTATTTATGATAATTTGATCATTATTACTGTTTGTTTTTTTTGGGGGGGGTGGGGGTGGGGGTGGGGGGGGGGGGGGTGTAGCATCCCTTTTAAGTAGCTCCTCCCCCCCCCCCCCCCCCCCCCCACCCACCCACCACCCCCCATACACACACACACACACACACCTACTTTTATTTGCTTCCAACGCCTTTGAGAAAATAATTAATTTATTTACAATTTTAATAATTTATTGGAAAATCTTTTATCATCTTTTTCTTATCAATTTCAGAAAGCGCGCCAAAATATGTAATCGACATTCGGAACTTTTCTGACTTTTCTGAACAGACTTCCGATGTCATTTGTTTACAGTCATGGCCGATGTTCAAACCAGCAACAGCTTCTTGTGAATTTGAAAAGTAGTATCTACGGTCGAAAATGAAGAAATTTATTAAAACAATAAAGAAGAAGACACAGAGACAGGGTAGTTACGACCCACAGGCAGCTGGCTCTGAAGAGGCTACGGGAGGGACAGAGACTGGTTATGTTGTTCGAGAAAAAGATCTCCCGAAACTTCACAAAGCAGCATGGACTGGGGATTTATCCAAAGTAGTGCAACTTGTGAAAAAGGATACAAGCTCTCTTGACAAGGAAAACAGGTATTTACGGTCATTTCATTTTGTTTAAGAAAAAACAAGCGACATGCTTATCCCCAATAGTGGACGTAGGTAATTTAAAATACAGGTGTACATTTGCTCAGTACAACAAGATATGACTTGTATTTCATTGCATTCCGCTGTCATCTTTTAAGATAACGGTATGCTTGAGGAATTTGGATTGTTTTTCTCTAGTACCTTGTAAACATTTCAAAGACATATATATGTTTGTTGATCACCAACAGAACATAATGATCAATGTATTTAAATTTACGGGATCTGCATATTAGAAGAAATTTAGTCAATACTGAAATCTTTCGGGGCAGTTAAAAGTATTAAGAATGTCATTTCAATGAGTTTAAATACCTAGCCTTAAATTGTAAAGACATTCAAAATTAGGCGACACAATTACATACTCGTACTTTATGTATATTGTAACTGTTACTCAATGGATTGCACAAAAAATTACATTAAAGAAATATTAGACATTTTGCTCATACTGCGCATGTACATATATTTGCATATTTAAAATTTAGCGAAATTTTTGGATATTGGCACATACCTGATTAAGTGCTACATACTAAAGCGCCATATGTCATGTATATTGTTTTTATAAATGATTTCTTGGTGGTATTCATGAATTAAAACATAGTTGTCTGTGCCATTTAATGTTATAGCCACCAAAATATAAAACCTGCATTTCTAAGTGCATGAATGACAATGCAGTATTATCTGTGATTATTTAAAATATACAATTGCTTCAGTTTGCAACAACCATGCACAGTTACGACAGTAAAAATATTTAAATTTCCTGATTGTTAATCATGTTAATTAAACAGTCCAGTCCAATACGAAAAATCGTAATATTACTAAAATTCGTAATATAAGCAATTTCTAACTCTTGTAAGAGTTACTTCCCTTTTTTTCTGATACAACCTCCTTGTTTTGTTTCATCAGAGATTATATGTCTCTGGTTTCATCAAATCATCGTGGATATGCATGCATTTTCTTTGTTTTGATGCATTTGATCCAAGTGCATGCAGAGTCAGAGCCTAGTAAAAGTTGTACAAGTTATACCCCGTAACATCTCGTTGTTGGAGATGAGGGTCTGATTTTTAGGGTAGACTTCGGGAAAAATATAGGGAATTCGGGGATTATAGAACACTGTGACAAGTTTGAGGATACATTGAAGTTTTATGGAAAATTGTTCCCATCCCTGGGAAAATTCTTATATAAGAATAATAAAACAAAATTTTCACTCACCCATTACTATTGTTACTTTCTTCTTGCATTTTCATACTTTTCGATAGACGTCACTGACCGAAATGACCACGTGATACTAGTACCACTGGGGCATAATGTATTTCTGACGTCATACTTTCCTTAACATCATTCAGTTTCTTTCAATGCTTAATTTTGTCTTACATTATGAAAACTCCTAATATAGTCTCTCACAACTTGCTATATTACGAGTTTTCGTAATTTAACTATATTACGAAAAATAGTAATATAAGAATAATATTACGATATTCTGTAATATTACGATGTCTGGTAATATTACAATTTTTAGTAACATTACGATTTTTCGTATTGGACTGGACTGTTAAAGTATTTAAGAGATTTAACTATATTAAGAAATCAGGAATTAATAATACATGTATATGAATGTGCTTGCTATAAAAATATACAAATTAATATAGTAATCAAACGTGTTTTTGGAAACTAATTTCTGATTTAAAGCTTCTCATTAAAATATTTTGTATATTATAACAGGACTGCTTTGCATCTTGCTTGTGCAAGAGGCCATGCTGATATAGTGAAAGTTCTTCTAGAGTGGCATGCCAAGAGCAACATTGGGGACAGTGAATCTAAAACTCCCCTCCTTAAGGTAAGCTGGGGTTTCTCACCTTTTGCAAGATTTTCTCAAAAAAAAAAATTAATAAAAGAAAAGAAATTTAAGAACAATCAATGAAATGTCAATGCATATCCGAAACAATAAAAAAAGAGTCTGATGGCATTATATCAAATGTTGCACTGGAATTGATCATGTTTATCCCCGGGTATTGAATGAGAGATTAAGATGCATAAAAAGTTTGTCAGGTGGAATAAATAAAGCCACATCTGGTAGGTCATATTTTGTCATTAATAATAAATGACTGTTGAGGCACATGTTGGAGGTGTATGGAAAAGAAGAGCTTCCTTTAGAAATGTCAAATAAGGAAAATCAATGAAAGACACAAATCAATATTTAATTTACCACTGTCGGAAATTGTAAAAGGATGAAAATGACAAGATTGCATGGTCACATATAATAAGCCTGATAAGGGAGTAGATTGAATTTATTACTTTTGACCGATTTGGCCCTGAAGCATTTTCTCTACAGAGTTAGCATTAGACATGGAGAAGTCCCAAGAAATACCAATTAATTGTTTTAGAGATCTTAACCTGTTAACTGTAGCCATAACCAAGTAAATATAATGGAGAAAACATAAACTAAGGGTCACTGCGCATCTGTTTTTAAGTTCAGGACACTTAATAATTGATTTAAGATTAGATATAAAGCTCTGCATACAAAATCTTAGATATATTTATTCATCAATGTCAAACTCGAAAATGAAATTGAAACGATTAAACTGTGGTCTAACTTCACAGCATTTTTAACTGGACTGACAGCATGCCCGGATGACAACATTTTTTATTAAATATGTTAAAGAGAAAAGGGTTACAGTATATTAAGTTCACTAATCATATTATCTGTAATAGTAATTAGTACATGTATGTACTTAGAAAAGTTTTGATACTTACATAGTCCAAAGTCATATTTTCATTATTTGTTAACTTAAAGTTTTCTTTCAATGTTTTCATCAGTATATCATGCACCTACAATCTCAAGTCTTCTACATGCTTTCTCACTGGAGACATTATATATTAGTATATTAATATTTAATTTCTGTCATGATGTATACTGTTGGATAATGTGAATTAATTTCAAAGACATTAAAGTGTCAGTGTTCTGAAAACAGAATATTTTGTTAATGTTGGCAAGGATAAAAGACAATTGCTGGGTTCATCTTCTGTCCTGTTATCATAGATATTCATGTATATTAGAAAAAGTATTTTGATCTTGATGAACATGAAATGAACATGTTTACCAAGGACCAGTTACTAGAAATGAAGATTGATATTGCCAATAAATGATAAAGGAATGGCACTATGAGCATGATAAGATTGTTAAAGCTTACACCACTTTTGAATTAACACATTGAACAAAATAAGTAATCATGATAATGGATTCATATTAAATATAGGAGTGTAATAAGTTGATTATCATGTTATTATAGACATTCTCTTCAGAAAGTTCAATTTCATTAGCTATTTTGAGAGAGAAATGTCATAACTGTTATTCATGAATGGAATGAGACTATGTACAAGAGGAGTGTTTAAATTCCTCGTCCCAGTGTTTATTCTGGGGGTTCTCGTTATAGAATGTACTGTGATTGATTTAACATAAGACGCCACTCAATTCAATGTCATTTAAATGCTGTTCAATTTCACCTTTGAGATCTAATAAATCACCTTTAAAATGCCACTACTGTGATAATGAGATAAGTTTGTATCGGAACCTCTGCTAAATTCACCTATGATATTAATAAGTATACTTCATAATTATTAATACCTTTTGGATTGATAGATTTGTTTGGATAGTGTGTGAATATACTTTTCTTTGACAGTGTCACATGATAAATTTCATATCGATATTATTGCATACAATCAAATCACAAGTTGACATTAAGTTACGGGTATTATACACATATTAATAAATATTAAGCATATGTAATGATTTGTAATACCAATATGTTCTATTTCCACTATTGAAGAGTTATAGTTCTTAGTGCGCTCTTTTGTTAAAAAGTCGGAGAATGTACAATCTCGAGGGATTTCTGGGACAAACGTAACGTAAACATGTAAACAACATGTTGAATGTCGATGAACAAATACTAACAAAATGCATATGAAATATTTTATTGTTGTGGACTTTATTTAAATCAAGAGTGGAGATGACAAGAAAATTAATTTACTTCTATTGGTGATCGTGTGTATCTATTTATTGTAATGGTACATTAAAGACAATACACATACCTTGGAAATTTCATATTTTTTATTAATGGACGATAAAGTTAGGGTTTTCGCTCTCTTTCATATGTCTTTTAGTTCTTCTGTTATTTGGTTAGAATGACAAATGCACTAAACATTTAAAATTGGATTGAGACTGGCATGTTTTGTATTATCCGCAACGCCATGCTGTCCCAGTCAGACGACCAAACGCGCCTCTAATTCTGAAGAGTTCACTAATGGAAATACAACGTATTGAAATTATTAATAAAAAAAGAATATTCTCATATTTTGAATTAGTTATTTGAGATTTTAATTGCATGACAGAAATTTGGACATTTACATGTGATTTTTAGGAGATTATAAGCAAACATTAAAACACCTGTTTCCTCTTGTTCAACTTTCTGCCATCAGTATATTGATCATTTTGATGTTGCAGTTAATCTTGTGATGCAGCCTATTTTGTTTAATTTCATGGCAACCTTAGGCATGTGCAATTTTACTTTAATGACATTTGAGAAAACGAGTAGCATAATAGATGCTCTTTTTAATTAGCATTTTAATAAGACAAGTATTGATTCTTCTGCATTGTTCTAAAAGGCATGATGTGGAAGTTGTTCAACTCTGACATATATAATTGATAAGTGATATAAATCCCCTGTGGATTCAGTGGAAGCATATAGAATATAAACCCCCCCTAAAAAATTATAAAGCCTTGAATACATAAGATTTATGTCATATACCAGGTATTCGTAACACTACCAACCATACCCTACCTTACATCCAAGCAGGTCAAAAAAGTCGTCCCTAGTATTACCTTGGGACTGCTTTCTGTCTGGTTGGGTCTCTAAGTTGGCACTGTAAGATACCAAATATATAGATACAGAGAGCATATTGTGAGTGATTAAAAAATGATATTTTGATTTCTGCTTTTGGCAGGCTGTGGAATGTGGCCATGACGACTGTGTGAAGCTATTAATAGAACACAATGCCCAGGTGGACACGGTGGATAGGGAAGGTAACTCTGGCCTACATCTGGCTGTTCTCTACAACCATCCCAAAATCGTCAAAATTCTCACAGATAAAGGCGCCAATGTCAACATCAGAAACAAGGTAGGTTTTAATGGAAATCAGATGTAGGTTTTTACTTATAATAATAAGTAGCAGTGTGTATCTGTTTGTACGATAATGACTGTCACTCTTTGACTTTTAAAAAAAAATTTAACAGTTCTGTATGGGACTTTTGTAATTAAAAGCATTAAAAATTCAGGAAACATAGGTCAAAGAGTCTTTCATGTACACTGTACCAAGATAAAGAAATTATTATATATTATGTCAAATCATTTTTGAAGTACTTGTGAAAAAGTTGGTACATGTATACATGGTATAAGATTATGCAAAATATAGATGAATCTTCCTGCAAGTATACAGTAAATCACTCTCATAACTTGTGTTAGGAACAGATGATTTTGCTACATATAAGCATAGACTATTGTTTAAAAATATCACTTTTCAATATGCACCAATTTTTGCTCTTAACATGCTGCTATAATGAGTATTATTATTATAATTATGCCTTATTTTGTAGACTGAGGAAGGCCTGGCTCCTCTACACATGTCTATACAGTTTAAAAGGGATGAAATAACCCGGGCTTTACTGATTGCCAAGGCTAATCCAGATGTACAGGATAACCTAGGCAGGTAAGACAAGCAGATCCAGGTGTGTAGGATGTAGAGAATGTTTTCTCAGTCACAGAAATTAATTGTAAAATTAACCAAAAAATAAAATACAAGTTAGAAAGCAGGTGGAAAATGTATACATGAGTAATTGGAATTTTTTAGCAACAAGATCTTTTATTTTTCAGAACTCCATTAATGCTGGCGTGCTATGAGGGCTCCATTACTCCTGTCAGAATGCTGCTGCAGTTTAATGCCAACACTGTCATCAAAGACAAGAAAGGTCGGTTTAATTTGAGGTGTTGTTTTCACCTTTTTTGTGTGTGTTTACTATATTCATATCCATTAAACTGTTTCTTTTTAGCCCTACTCCTCAGGCCCCCCGGAGTGGGGGGACAGGTGACTGTGACCTACTTTTGAAAGTTTATGATTATGTTTAAATATCTCAGCTGACCAACCATCAGTCAAATCAGACAATAAGTCAAAAACAGTATACTAAAGACTCCCTATTTTTCATCACAGTAGGTTAACATGGATAATAACATGGACGTAAAGTGTTCAGCACTTTGCATGAATTTTTACATTTTTGTTTGTCTGTGATGTTTAGATTCACAAAGCTGTTAGCTGATTGGCTTGTTTTGTAGGCTTTACAGCTGAAGATATGGCTAACATGACAGGACAGTATGCTGCTGCACAGCTACTTAGTGACCACGCCATGAAGTTACGGAGGTCCACAGGGGGGAGTCTGGCAGGGAGTGTCACCCCTCGGGAGACCCCACGGGGCTCGATGGGACCCTCCAGTGCCTCCACCACCCCTAGGGATCCCTCATTGTCCCACTTCTTACCAGCAGACAACAATGACAAAGGTTTGGTCTCCTAGTGAACGATGTGTTAAGATAAAACGGTCATGACAGTTATGTTTAGCATTGCTTTGCTTTCTAAGGGAAAGGAAAATTGAAACAAATGTCCTTTGATCTGCACTAAGCTTGAAATGATTCTATTTCATCTTTTAAAATGCATAATTAAATTAAAGAAATGAATGGAATACAGATCATAAAACTGAGTTTTGTATTTTATGTTTGAAAATTTTGAATCTATTAACTGGAATACTGTATAAAGTAGAAATTTTTTAAAGTTGGTAAAAATAATTAGATTTTTGTAAATATTATTTAACTAGTTGAAGAGTCTGATGAGGAGAACACACAGAGCCGAGTTTCACACAGTCAACAGGACGACTCATGGGCGGACGACAGCGTCAGTCTCGGACTGGACAAGAAAAAGGTACCAGTTATAGGGAACTAGGGGTTTCTAGAAATGTAATTAGAGTATACGGAGGTCCATTAAGTTTTTAGGACTATTTAAATACATGTATATATGTATTATATCATAGATTTATCTGCTTACTGCACAAATGATTTCAAAAATTCTCAAACTACATATTGCTAGATGTGCATGATTTGATTTTTTTCAGTTCTGAATTTGCATGAAGGCACATATATATATACATTTACATGGAAACAAAAGACTTTATGTTTCTTGAGCTTGATTGCATGAAATGAATTAACTTTCACCTTAGATACTACAAAACTTTGTAATCAGTAAAAAGTTGATACTATGTAACTTAAGTGTGTGATATTTATAAGTTTTTAAAATACACACTTGTAATGCGTAAATGTTCACTTTGTAGAAAGTTATGCAAAATATTCCTGTAAGTTAGGACTGTGTTTTCTTGCTGCGTGAAGCTTTGATTTTTCAATACATGCAGATTACACGATCTAAATGCTAAATGTGTGAATTTTTACAATCACTTAACAATGCAAAGAATGTACACTTCTTTTCACATCTACACATTGTAATCATGGTAATTGATTTTTATTTGGCCTGATAAAGACTTGCAGTTGAAGGGATCAAAATAATATAAGAGTTTATATATTTCATTGTGGAATAGGGCATCAGAAAACTTGTGTTGCAAAAGATAAACTGTGAAGATATGAGAATTTGTAAAATATGAACAATCAATGACAAGAACAAAACAAATATTAAGTGCTTGTTGATTTGAGTGGTTGCATGTTAAAATTGTATTAATCTTTACAGTATAGAATTATACTCATGTACATGTTTATCATATATATGCTATTACATTGTTTGAATGCTACAGGATTTTATTTGATTTGCATCAAATGTAATCTACTCTATATAAGTGTACAGTGACCATTTTATAGATTTAGTTTATGCGGTATTCTTGTCACTAGGGTAGAGACGATGACTCAGACCTGGGGGCGGAGGATTTGGGCGAGGCAGATGTAAGACCCCCGTGTCGTCAGTAGACATGCCGATTTTCTTGTGACCCTATTCCTTTGTTTTATATATTTCCTTTTTTCCTGAGGTCTCACTGTTAGATATTGTTTAGATTATAGTAATTTACATCGTGTGTTTGTTTTCTAGATTTTTCAAAATTTTATTTTGAAAACTGCAAAGCTAAGATTTGATAATTTGGTAGAAATTAAACATTTTTTAAATGAGGACAAAGCACCAGCACTTTTAAGCACTTGTTTTTCACTGAATTGGTATCTGAAGTACTATTACACAGACTTGGAAGTGGTTTTCTACACTTAATTTATCTAGTGAAAAAATGTTTTCTTTTTTTTTCCAACACTCGGATCTTAAATGTTTGGTTCACACTTTCTAACCACTATGAGTTGTGCATTTGCAATACATTTAATTTTAAAATATTGACTATTTTACCTAAAGACTGCAGTTTCTTTATTGTCAGTGGTGTATTGAATCAAAGGACTGTAATGAATAATTCTGTGTTTTAATGTGAATTAAACTCTCAAATGAGTACTGAATACTTTGAATTTTTGCTTTGTGTTGAATTAACCCCTTTGCAAATACTTATTGATGAAACACAGTGTTCTATTTTATAAGCTAGCTCAGTTTTAAAATTGCTCATATAGGATAAGAGTGAAGTGGGTGAAAATAAACATTCCAGTATGCAATGATTATATTTCATATTGTGGTGATATATGAAATATGCAGTTATGTAAGTAGTTTAGTAATTAAAAGTAATGATGAATAAAAGTAACAAGCATATAACCACAAGAAATGAGATTTAATATACCACTGTGTCCATCATATCGTCATATAATACTCACCTCTCTTGCATTTGTAGGAAGACGTACCTAAAATTAGCCTGGCTGCCAAACTTACAAAATTCCCAGACAGTGAGGGAGAGGATGAAGGTAAGTTACTAAATAAAGCCACATGCTGTAGATTCCTTATTTTTTGCCAGTACTTATTATTGCAAAATGCCTATTTAACGTCAAATCGTGAGAACAATAATTCACAAGTGAACGATTCATCAAGATCGAGATTTTACATTGAACGTTCAGCACCATGAAAAATAAAAGCTAGTGATTTTATTTCATTTTTACACCTAATACATGATGCACTCCAAAAATACTTTTTACTGGATTTTTTTTCCCTTTCACTCTTGCAAACAATTTTTCTGCTTTTGAATGTGCCCATTCATAGTTCTGTTTTAATAAGAAATTAATACTGTGTTCTTTGAATTCAAAACATTTATAAATTTGCTCACTTGTGAAAATGGCAGGAGGAAAAAAAAACAGGGACAATTTTTTCCCCTCCAAATGGCATGTACTGAAAAATCAAAAATCACAAATTTTCGGGGGGGGGGGGGGGGGGGTGTTATTTATGTTGTTTTCGAGGTATGACGAGACCAACAAATTCATATCCATCACAAAATGTAAAATGTTACATACATAAGTAATCATTAATTCTTGATCCACGAAATCAAATCTCCATAAACCAAGAGATTTTCTTCAAACCACGAAAATTTGACCCAACGAAAATATGTGATTTTACGGTATACAAATTAATTGACATATTCTATGTAACATCA
Organism: Saccostrea cuccullata; assembly: GCF_032062105.1. Classification (NCBI taxonomy): domain Eukaryota; kingdom Metazoa; phylum Mollusca; class Bivalvia; order Ostreida; family Ostreidae; genus Saccostrea; species Saccostrea cuccullata. The sequence continues at coordinate 32,488 of NW_026938355.1, forward strand.
GATGTGGATGAAGAAGATTATGAAGAAGACCAGCAGGTTCCTCCTCCATCACATATTCCTGGGCGACAGCAGCAGAGTTCGGTCAAATCCAACCAATCACACACCTCCATCGAGGACAACATTCCTTACGATGAGGAGGAAGAGGAGGAGGAAGAGGAAAACAAAGAAGAGGAGCCGGGGAGGAAAAGAACACTCACCGCTAACAGGGTCTCCTTCAGGGACGAGTCAGAGATCAGGGAAATTGTAAGGGGCTTTCTTAGTACAGTAACTGTATTATTTTTTTCCTTAAAGCTACGGTCATAAATTTCATGTACTAGATTTTTTTTACGAATATGAATTTACTTGAATGTAGGTTTGGAAGATTAATTGCTGTGCAGAAGATGAAAATCAAATCTTTTATGATGGTAAATTGCTTGACTTTTATTTTTTTGTGAACTTGTTAATTAATTATTGTGATGATCTTTCTGATTGGTTCAGACTGACGATAACGACACTACAGATATTGAGGAAGATGAGGAATCGGGTTCTGGTGCCAAAAAACCCAAACTGGACAATCATCAGGTAAACCTGTCAGAACAGATCCTAGACAGAGATACAAAAGTGTGGACATCCCCATAAGTCAAGTACCGTATATACTCGCCTATAAGTCGGTATTTTGGGAGTTAAATTTTGGTCTAAAACTCTATGTCCGACTTATAGGCGAGTCATTAAATAATTATTATTTTCTGGAAGGCGAAATGCACTTTTTTATTGCCATATCCAACTAGTATCGAAGTCTGGTTATATATATTATTATGTATGTATACTTAGATTATACAAAAAGTTCAAGTAATATTTATGCCCCCCTTCGAAGAAGGGAGGGCATATTGCTTTGCTGCTGTCTGTCGGTCCGTCTGTCGGTCGGTCGGTCTGTCGGTCCACTTAGTTTCCGTTCATTTTCTTTGCAACCGTTGCACATACTGAAATGAAATTTGGTATACAGATATATCACATGAATATCTAGGTCAAGTTCTGTTTTGGGTACAATCGCACCATTTTTGACAGAGTTATGTCCCTTGGACTTAGAAATATTTCAATTATTTGTAGTTTCCGCTCATTTTCTTTGCAACCATTGCACATACTGAAATCAAATTTAGTATACAGATATATCACTTTAATATCTAAGTCAAGTTCTGTTTTGGGTACGATCGCACCATTTTTGACAGAGTTATGCCCCTTGGACTTAGAAAAATTTCAATTATTTGCAGTTTCCGCTCATTTTCTTTGCAACCGTGGCACATACTGACATCAAATTTACTATACAGATATATCACATTAATATCTAGGTCAAGTTCTGTTTCGGGTACGATCGCACCATATTTGACAGAGTTATGCCCCTTGCAGTTTGAAAAAATTCCAATTATTTGCAGTTTCCGTTCATTTTCTTTGCACCCTTTGCACATACTGAGATGAAATTTAATATACAGATTTATCAGATGAATATCTAGGTCAAGTTCTGTTTTGGGTACAATCGCACCATTTTTGACAGAGTTATGCCCCTTGGACTTACAAAAAAATTCCAATGGGGGGGGGGGAGGGGGGCATAAGTGTTTTACAAACATCTCTTGTTTATTTGTATTTTAAGTGTATATTACTTATTTGTTTCATATGTATTAAAATCAAATGTTATAGTCATCTCGAAAATATTAATTGAAACCAGGTTAAAACATCAGTGAATTTACTTAAAATTATCAACCAAACGAGTCAAAAGGTGGTACCGACTTATAAGCGGGTCAATGACAAATTTCTCAAAAATCACCTAATAAATCCAACCGACTTATAGGTGGACCGTCCGGCCGACTTAAAGAGGAGTATATACGGTAGCTCAAATCCAGGCCTAGAGGCCAAGGGGCCATAAAACTTAAAAACTTTAAAACTTTAGTGAGCTATTTTTTGGTCTTAGTCTCACTTTTACTAAAAGAATTAATTATTGGAAAAGTAAGACTGAGATCACAAGAGAGTTCATCCAAGTTTTATGGCCCCCATGCAGGCCTGGTCAGACGAAGATACGTGAGTAGATATAGAGGAATATAAAGAGCCTCGGACAAATTAGAAAAGACTTCAAAATACTGTAGATCACTTAATTTTCGCGACACCTTATTTTCGCGAGATCGTCATTGACTCTTGATTAGCGAGACAAAATTTTCACGAATTGTGGTTATTGCTCTATATAATCTTAAGGAATATTATTATATGCTAGAATTAAATTTTCGCGAACACACTGTCTCACGTAATTATGCGAAAATAAAGTTCTCACGAATTAAAAGTGATTTACAGTAGATGAGATTATTGTAATGCATGTAGTGGGCAGACTTATATGAATATTTATTGAAAGGTTGAGAAATTGTTGGACTGAATTGTAAATCAGATTTTGTTCTTACAAATCTCTCTGTGTCAATATCCTAATCTGTAAACAGTATTTTGCAGTTGTAAAAATAACTAGTACATGTATAATAAATGTAATATTAGATATGATATTAACGGATTTAAATCTTGTTTTTTAAGACATCTTCATCGGGATATTTACCGACAGGCGTAACTAATTTATCTCCATCCTTGGACTTTGACAAGGAGAAACAGAGAGGTAGGGGAAACATACTATTATAAATTCATTCAATTCCAAAGTTTAGTTCTTGTGAGAAGAATTTGATATAAAGTTTTAGAATTTTGAATATTTGAAATAAATATCATGATAAAAAGATACAGTCAAACTTGTCTTAGCGGCCACCCGAAATCAACGGCCACTCGCGGTCAGCGGCCACTTTCAGTTCCCCCCGACGACTTTTACTATATATTTTAACTGGAATAAACGGCCACCTGTGTAACGCGGCCAGCGGCCACTCAAATCATCACCCACAGCCTTATGGACACTGAAATAAGCGGCCATTTCGTCACTTGTTGCAATTCTGTGTCGTCTTTTTAACACATTCGCTTGGGTAATTATATGCTCGATAGTCAATTTGAACTATTAAAGCAATTAAACAAATTACTTCTAGATACGCTGAACTTAGTTTGTATTAGTGAAAAAAATATATTTCTCCTGTTAGACCATTTTGTAATTATTTTTTAAGATGAAAGTTTAAAAGAATTGAATTACAATTAATATTTTTCCAGATCTAAAGAAATTCAATCTTAAAGCTTATACTTCTACTAGATTTTGTACTTTTCGATATTAATTCATCATTACCTTGAATGTTTACTGAGAGTATGTGACCTAATACAGGGCTATCCATATTTTAACACCTTTTAGATTTTGATTCCATGTAGAAACCCTAATTGCTACTCTTGTGAAAACAAAGTGCATGATTATCTCGTGAATTTCACTATCAAGAGACGATCGATAGGGATTAGTTACGCTCTACTCCACAGGACACCTGTGTTGTAGAATGATTTTCAACTGCGTAAATACACCTCTGTCAACTGGTTAATCTTATTTGTGTGTCTATCTATATTACATAGAAATTCTGACAGCTTTATATAAATACAAAGACCAGACTTTAAAAACTCCAGCAAGTAAGGTAATCGCCGATTAATTAAATGGGGGGGGGGTTACACTGCTGAACATTACTTAAACTTGCTTAAATAAATTTCTAGACTTTATTTTATTTACAAATGCTAATTAAAAGAGTTTACTTAATATTTCAATGTAAAAAATCACACTGAGGAATGTATGACGTTTAACTGATATGTAGGTTCAGAAACATGCACAAACAAAGTAACAATTTGGAATTATTTTTTTTTTTTTTTGAGCATGAATTAATATAATTATATACACCTAAAAAACTTTTGTGAAATTTACCTGTAACAGTTTAATTTTCTGATTAATTAATTTAACTGTAGTGCTTAATGTTGATTATCTATTGACCGACTGGCTATTTTGAGGGCAAACTGGAATAAGAGGCCACCTGTCTTAAGTGGCCAGTTTCCAGACTTCCCAAAGGTGGCCTCTTAAAACAAGTTTGACTGTATATCGTTTTTGATGTTCAATTAAAACTTAAATTTTAATATTCGACATATATTTGTCGTAACATCTGTCAAAATAACAGTTATAAATATCATGATATACTCGTATATTTACCATGTTTACATTTTATAACAATGGTTTAGAAGATGTAATTTAATGTATGTATATGAAATTATCTATTGAAATATATGCATGCATGTGGGAAATGTACTAACAGAATGACTTGTGTATGTTTTTAAGGCATCTTGAGCAAGCAAAGTGGTAAATAGTTCGGTGTTTTATGCTGAAGTGAACTAATATTTCTGCCCTGTGACTCTTTCTGTAAAAAATGGTGTGCCCTGTCTCCATCTAAAATTTGTTTATTCTCTCTTGTTAATTGCATAATACAGTTTTGGTTATATCTTTGAAAATAAAAAAAATTGTTTAATATTTATTTTATGAAAAGGATATTTTAGTTTTAAAAATATAAAAAGAAGACCGGGTGCCAAAGCATGCAATATTGAAATTTTTTATGCATGGAATGTACTTTGCAAACTGCAAAGAAAGTGTTGCAATAGTAAAAAGAAAGCATGTACCTCATCCACATGACGCAAGCAACAATATTTTTTGACTCCCCTTTTCCTTTTGTGAACCTCTTAGTTTTATAATCCCCTTAGAGGACCTCCTACATCATCTCTTATTGATGTTGTTTACATTGCATGTTCACAGCTGATGAAAATCAGGGCAAAGGTTGTATTCTAGATTTATTCTGGATGTAGACTTTTCTTTTCACATATCTTTTAAATTTTTATGTGGCCATGGAGATTTTTGTACCAGGTTAAATTTAAAGTAAAGAGTTCATTTCTCATACAGGATATTTGCATTTATGTTTTGACTATACATGTAGGAAATCAAAAGTAATAATTTGTGAAAATAAATGCAGTGAAGTTTGTATAAAGCATTTTTAGCTCACCTGAGCTGAAAGCTCAAGTGAGCTTTTCTGATCACCCGTTGTCCGTCGTCCGTCCGTCCGTCCGTCTGTCTGTCTGTCTGTCTGTCTGTCCGTCCGTCCGTCTGTAAACTTTTCACATTTTCAACTTCTTCTCAAGAACCACTGGGCCAATTTTAACCAAACTTGGTACAAAGCATCCTTGGGTGATGGGGAATTTAAATTGTTAAAATCAAGGGCCAAGTCCCTTTCCAAGGGGAGATAATCAAGAAAATACAAAAATAGGGTGGGGTCATTAAAAAATCTTCTTCTTAAGAACCACTGGGCCAGAAAAGCTGAAACTTATGTGGAAGCATCCTGGGGTAGTGTAGATTCTAAATTGTTAAAATCATGACCCCCGGGGGTAGGGCGGGGCCACAATAGGAAATCCAATTTTTACATAGAAATATATAGGAAAAAACTTTAAAAATCTTCTTCTCAAGAACCATTTGGCCAGAAAAGCTGAAATTTATGTGGAAGCATTCTGGGGTGGTGTAGATTCTAAATTGTTAAAATCATGACCCCAGGGGGTAGGGCGGGGCCTCAATAGGGAAATCAAGTTTTACATAGAAATATATAGGAAAAAAAACTTTAAAAATCTTCTTCTCAAGAACCATTTGGCCAGAAAAGCTGAAACTTATGTGGAAGCATTCTGGTGTTGTGTAGATTCTAAATTGTTTAAATCATGACCCCCGGGGGTAGGGCGGGGCCGCAATAGGGAAACTATGTTTTACATAGAAATATATAGGAAAAAAAACTTTAAAAATCTTCTTCCCAAGAACCATTCAGCCAGTAAAGCTGAAACTTATGTGGAAGCATCCTGGGGTAGTGTAGATTCTTAATTGTAAAAATCATGACCCCTTGGGGTAGGGCGGGGCCACAATAGGGAAATCAAGTTTTACATAGAAATATATAGGAAAAAAATTTAAAAATCTTCTTCTCAAGAACCATTTGGCCAGAAAGCTGAAACTTATGTGGAAGCATTCAGGGGTAGTGTCTAGATTCCAAATTGTTAAAATTATGACTCCGGGTGTAGGGCGGGGCCACAATAGGGAATCCAAGTTTTACATAGAAATATATAGGAAAAATCTTTAAAATCTTCTTCTCAAGAAGCAATGGGCCAGAAAAGCTCAAACTTATGTGAAAGCATTCTGGGGTAAGTGTAGATTCTAAATTTTCCAAATTATGACCCCTGGGGTTGGGCGAGGCCACAGTAGGGAATCCAAGTTTTACATTGAAAAATTTGAAATATATATTGAAAAATCTTTGAAAATCTTCTTAAGAACCATTGGGCCAGAAAAGCCGAAACTTATGTGAATCTTGGGGTAGTGTAGATTCTAAATTGTCCAAATCATAACCCCTGGGGATAGGGCTTGGTCACAATTGGTATTACGAAGGGGGGAATCTGTTAAAGAACAGCATGGCCAAAGCTTCTCAGGTGAGCGATGTGGCCCATGGGCCTCTTGTTTCTGATAAATGATAGATCTTTGGATAGAAATTTAAATTAAATAACAAACATCATTAGGACAAATGTAGAAATGAAATAAGTCTGTTTTTTTTTTAACATTTCCCTGGCCACATGACAACATGATTTTTGCACCAGATCCCTTAGTAACCTGACTGGCTTTTTTGCTGTTGTTAGCATGTAGCATGTACCTGCTTCTTGGCATTTATGGATTTTGATTTAGAATAGAGTAAATCAAGATTTCTATTTAAGGACGTTCGATCCTGATATTTTGAGCGTATTTCGCACAGGTCCTTTATTCATAAAATTAAGCATCATTTTTAGGTTCTAACAATAAAACTGAATTTTACAATGCAAATTAAACTATGTTCAATGAAAAAACCGCGATTAAATTCCACTCAAGGAGAATTAAGCTAGGGACTATATTTTGTGGCGGAAGGTTTTTTAGACGAAAATGGTCAGTTTTTTCCATTTGAACTATAACAGTACTGTTAATTTTGGATGCCTATTTTTCCATGCTGGTTGCACACAAAGCTGTTTTTTGCAGTGAAATATGTTATACTGGTTCTGAAATATCCATTAAATTATTTCTTATGAATTCTATCAACAAAGTGTGACAAATATAGTAAATATATTCTGAAAATCCAGAAAAAAAAATTGAGCCAAATTTAACGTAAAATTCACACTTTTTTAGTAATATCTGAAAATGTAAATCATATACCCCCACTTTTGATGTTTTTTTCTAAATATTCAAGATAACTTTGACCTATTTGCTTAAAATCAGAAAAATTTTAAGACTTTAAAATGATTTTCTTGCTTATTATATTTTCAATGTCGGAAAAATCACATTTTATTAGTGCAGAAAGGTCAAATTATTGATTATGCAAAGCAATTTGAAACTTTTTCTTAGTCACAATTTTTAAGTGTCTTTTTTAAAACAGACTTAGAGTTCATTTTGTTTCATGCTTTAATTGGATAAAAAGATTGGAGGGAAAACGTCAAAGATGTAATTTTTAATTAAGACACAAATTTCAGTGCAGAAAGGTCATATTAAATGTACTGTAGCGCTAAAAGAAGCATATTGACCCCCATTTTTTGATTTGAATTTTAATTAAGCTATGTATGTAAAAATTAAAAATATACTTGGCAAAAAAAGTTTAAGACTTTAAATATCAGGATCGAACGTCGTTAAGATTTCATGGTGTATGATTTGTAGTTGGTTTATTTACATGTCTAGTACTGTAAGTTTCATTCTTTGCCATTATGACATAAATTTATTTAGGTTGTATTAATCAGCATTGTAGAGATTAAAATAACTTTTTATAACTGTTGTCGATTTTAAGAAGAGTTAGGTTTTACATCTACCTCCTCTAATGAAAATAGTCCTGTTATGTTTTAAAACATGCATGTGTCCTTGCATGTGCAAGAGACATGGATACATTTTTTATTGGACCTAGAAAAAGATGTGACTTATGCCATGTAAGCATATGTTTTGTTTGGATCTTTTCATGGATATTAAAATAGACTCAAAGAGAGTACTAACTAAAGTAGTGCATGGGAAGCTGAATGAATAGCAGTCAGTTATTATATCCAAGGAATATTTGTGAAATTATGCTTTGATGTAAAAGAAATCACATTCTTTTTTTACAAAGGTGGGCTCTTTGTTATCTAAGCTTCTTGAGTGTCTAGTAGTACATTTATTTTATAATAAATATTAGTATATAGCTAAGTTATAGATTTTGGTCTAATATTTTTGTGTGTTTTTTTTATAATCCACACTTCAATTGAAACATTTTTCACAATATAATTTTTTCTTAAAATTTGTGTCATAAAAATTAATGTGTGTCTAAGTCACTGCACACATGTGGTCTTTTGATCATTAATTTTATCTGTCCTTTGGCTCTTAGATTCTAAGTACTGGGGCTGTTTTCTTGATTTCTGAAGATACAGTTAAACTTAGATATCTTGAACTCCTATAACTTGAATATCACAGATATGTCAGAGTCATTTGGAAGTCCCAACTCCCATATTCTTTAGTATTTGACTCTAGATTTGTTGAATCCTCAGATACATATGTACCTCGAACAATTTATTTCTGCGAGTTCAAGATATTGAGGTTTGACTGAATATTATTGATTAACAATTTTAATAAAAGATATGTCAACCATTAAAGGTACAGTGGAATGAGTCTAAATACATTAGAACAAAACTACTTTTGAAATCATATTCTCAGGTCGTAGTCTTTAATTATAATATTTTGATGATGGAAATGTTTTAAAATTGAGATAATATTTAATTCTTTTTTATGCATGGTTAGAATAATTATTCCCACTTGAGTGATTAATATTTTCTTACACTTACTTCCATGTTTTATTTGATCCCTAACATTTTGTAGCTTTCTTGGCTGACCTTGGTATAGACGATGATGTGGATAGTGGTCCAGAGATCTCCGAGCTGTCTGATGAGGAACCCACCCTCCCCGCGTCCCCACCCCCCAGAGTCACGGAGGTGGACCCAGACAATCAGGAGAGTGAGTGGGACTCCACCCATCCCTCCATCACCCCCCGGCCAGGGATACTCAAAAACTGGAAACAGGTCAGAGTCTGGGTCAATCAGCAGTCATTTAAAAAGCAGCTCAATTATTTGTGTTATTCAGATAGTATACAGTAAAACTTGTACATAACAAAGTCACTGGGACCTTTGAAATTAATTCGCTCAGGGATTTTCCACTACCACGTGTAGAGCCGAATATGGGCCCCATTCCCAATTGCAAATTCCTTCCATTTTCCCCAAATATGGTCAGCATGTGTTCAATTTTTTAATGCACAAAAACTCTACAAAGTTAACTTGATAAAAATTCATGTGAAACAAACATGGTCAGGTTTTAAATCTGAATGAAATGAACAAAGTTTTAGGAAACTTGACTAAAACTTAATAATAATTAAATCTATTCTCTGAATTATAGTTCTGAATAATAATGAAGTAAAAATCAATTTTATTCATTATAAGTGTTTATTTCTTGAAAAACATCATCCAATAAAAATTCCCAAAGATTGATAAAATGTCGTTAAATTCCCAATTGTAAGGGCCTGTGCCCCATCCCCAAAATGGTGTGGAAAATCCCTGTCGCTATATCCGTAATTCATTATATCCTTATAAGGAATTTGTTAAATTTATTTAGCTGGGGATCTAATAATAATATACATGTATCTTCGCTATATCTGTGAATTTGCAATATCTGTGTTCCTACTAAACAAGTTTTGCTGTAGATATATTTTTTCTATCTACGGTACCTGACTTTTGTAATGATGATGTAAGTGTATTCATGTATTACATTTAATTAAAGGCAAGCCAAGAGGAGGTGGAGAAAAACACAAAGAAGAAGATAATTACACCCAGATCTGATGTAAGTTTGTTATCATATCATACAGCTATATTGCTCAGATACTTTGTAATTTTAAAAGTTCAAAATCTGACTATCAATGATGCTTGAATTTAGACTGTTTTTGTATTGTTCTATCCCCTCCATTGTTCGTATTCTTCGAATTGTTTATTTATTGCATAGACATTGTGTTACAGGGATCGGAGTGGGACAGTGACCTAGAAAATGAGGCGGACCCTGATCAGGTGAGTTGTCAATAGTGTGTACATGTTTGTAAGACCTTTAGGTTAATTATGACAGGTATTTAGCATATCAGGGAAATGAGAATGTTCAAATTTATTAAAATAAATAGAAATTTAGATCATACTAACATTAGGTAGAAATGCATGGGAATGAAAATTTTGTTTGATTGCCAAATGTTAAACGTGTGTTCATTATGTACCATGTTGACTTGGAATTGTCAGGAAATTGAGGAGAATAGTCAAGTGAAGGCTAGATATGAAGTGACACACTTTGACGAGGATGACGATGGTTTGTCTGACTTTGAGGAAAGTGAGGTCGAACTCAAACCAAAACGAATCGAGGTCCACCGAGATGGTACCTTAAAGGAGGTCAAGAGGGACGGAACCTTACTGGGGATAGGGGATTCCCCCATAACTCTGGACTACACCCCTAGTGATGACTTTGATATGAATGTCTCACCCCTGGAACCCTTCCAAGAGGAATCAAATAATGAGGTGGTGGACTTGACCATAGAAGACGAATCCCCCAGGGTAGAGGTCATGGGGCTTGATGAAATCCCAGTGCAGTTAGAACCAACAGCTTGTGACAAAAATGAGGAACTTAGTGATGACCCAGAAACTGACCACGAGGTGGCCCAGGTGTTGGCCTCAAGGTCAGGGGATCAGGTCAAGGTCAAGGACAAACCTCAGCCTAAGGATTCCCCAGAGCAAGTGCCATCAGATGAAGAGGTTGAGAGTTTAAATTTGATGGTGTTGAAGCACATTTCTGCACATAGACAGGTCTAGATCTATTTTTGTTTCTGTCTGCTGTGGTAATACTAGTTTGCAGTGTTTGTGCTAATTTATCCCTCTGTTTACCTGTGCTGTGACAGTCTTTTAACTGTATAATGTTGTTTAGTATAACACTGATATGTTATGTTGAGGTGGTTTGGTCTGGAATGATAATCTTGTAGATTTTGCTACTTGGGCACCCTTTTTTTCTGAAAATCTCATATCTGTGTGAAAATGAACTACTGACTCTCCTCTTTAGCTACACATTACATGCACTGATGCATAGACACACTTTTGGTTGTGAAATAATCACATTACATCAGAAAATATTGTGACAGATGTAAGAAATTAACCAAGAATACTCATGGAAAGTACAATTGTAATAGTTCCTAGATTTATGTTGAATCAAGAGAAATATACTTTGAAAAATAGCATAAACATATACTAGTATTACATTGTTGAAAGAGTGTTTCTTTTACCATAAAATCAAAAAAGATGTTTAGGTCTGAGATCATGGAGATACATATATTTAGTACCCAGAATAGAAAATGATAATGTACTTTGAAAATAAACTTTTTTCACCACATAATGTTTTATTTTAGATCAAGTTCTTTTCTAATTGCCAATTATTAAACATCCTCTAGTCTTAGTAACTAAGACCTTTGTTACTATTTATATCATAGACCACCAGCCAATGGGACTCTACAGCAGAAGATGGGGTCACCCCGAGGATCCAAAATATGACCTATTTTACTGAAATGGTGAGTCACAAAATCGTGCAATTCTCAAAAATCAAATTTAAGTGACAGTTTGTTAGTCCATCTGGGAACATTCATTCAGCTATTATTGTGTTCATTTTTTTGTAGTGTGAAGTAAGATTCACTATTATGCAGTGCAAAATCACTTGGAGAAATTTATGTCTTTACTCTTACATGTCAATTTAGAAATCAAAGCAAGAAGAATCAAAAGTAAATGAAGAAATTGAAGATGAAGCTGAAGACCATCACCTCTCTGTAGAGAATGAGGTCCAGAAGATGGAGCCACCAGTCCAGGACAGGAAGAAGGAGGAGATAATAGAGCCAGTTCACAGCCTTGACAACCAGGCAGCAGCCGTCCCAAAGAAACAGGAAGCTCTGCTCTCGGAGGAAGAAGATGAGGACTCAGACTGGGACTCCGAGGTAGGAACAGGTGTTATAAATCAGAAATATGTCATTATAGTGGTTCCATAGTTTTATTATTACTAGAAAACTTGAAATTAGTTTCCTTCCATTAAAACCTACTTTTATTCATGAGCAAGAAATTTTCATGAGGTTCACAAGAGCTTTGTCATGGCCAATACTTCTTGCTGCCAACCGGTCCTTAAAGTCTCTGTGTCTTTTATTAACAACAGATCAATGAAAAGCTTGATCACAAAAATTAATCATCCTGAATTAGTTTACCCCCTGGAAATCGTGAAATAAATTCGTCACAAATAAATAAAAGTTTGCTCACAGTATTTTGATTTAAATAAATCACACCTAAAGTAAAGTACCAGATATAAGCAGTTTTGATTTTGTTATAAACATAATTTATTCTTTAAGATCACAATTTGTTCTTTAGCCACTAAGATTAAAAATCACTATGCAGTTTGAATTCACAGTAAGCATGTTTGCTGAATCCATATCTCACTGTAGAGGGAAATTTGAAATTCATTCAATGGAAAGTAATTGTGTACATTTTTCAGGATGATATGTTGCCCTCAGAATCTGCCCCTCCTGTGTATGGTGTACCTCCTCCCCCAGAAACAAAGGAGAGTTCTCAAAAGGGAGAGCTCTCAGTGTCAGAGGATATTGAAGAAGAATCTATAAGTGAATGGGAGATTGAAAGACAGCAAGAGAAGGTAATCACTTATATGCCTTGTATGTTTGAAATCTTCCCTCCGTATCAATTCAAAAAAAAAAATTACATAATGTATTTTTGTCTACATGTGGTTTGAAGAAAACTTTTTTTTTTGACTTTGAACAGGATAAATTACAGAAACAGAAATCAAAGGAAGAAGAGCAGCAGAGGAAGTGGGAAGAGGAGCAGAGGCAGGCCATGGAAGAAGAGGAAAGGCTCCACAAGGAAGAAGAGAGATGGGCCCAGGAGGAAGAACACAGACTGGAACAAATCCAAAGAGAGGCTGAGTTGTCACGACAACAGAAATGGGAGGAGGAGGAGAGGCAGACGCAGGAGAGATTGAGGAGGGAGGCAGAGGAGGAGCAGATGGTAAGGCTATGTTATTGTGTTTATGGCTCTTCTATAGATGGTATGCCACTGTTCTAGTAAATGTGTATCTATAACTCTTCATTAGAGAGTTATGGCACATGAACAATAGTTAGAATTCTGTGTATTGTATAATAACTTTAAAGTCATTTATACTTTGTGTTTTACAAATTCAAGCAATTGTAAAAATAGCAATGATTTATAAGGGAGCAGTAATATTTCTACAATGCCAAAGAGTATGTTGTGGCCAGTATTGACATGAAAATGGAGGTGACCATTTTTTCCCTGTGATTCAGTGAGTACAATTTACTTTGTAGAGGGAGCGAGAGCTTGAGGAGGAATTCCTTGTGGAGGAACATGCTGAGGAGGAATTCCTTGTGGAGGACCATGTGGAGGAGACCCAGCCTCTGTCTCCCAAATCCCAGTCCTCTTTCGATTCCTCATCAGGGTCTCAGAAACGGGTAAGAAACCTTCATATCCCCCCCCCACTATATTTACCCCGCCATCCCAGATCATGTGATATAACAGTCATTTGATCCAATAGTCATTTAATGACCTGCTTTGCTAGTTTTCAAAAGTGTTCTTATTATGTTCTGGTTTGTTAATGAAAGAAAGTATTTTACAACCTTTAAAAACTGCATGATGAGGAAAGATTTATGTCTGTTTAAATTAAATGTCAATTTGAAATATTTAACAAACTAGTCTAAGAAATTGACAGTAGTTTTCCTTCTTAAATAACTAAACATTGTCATACAAAACTTCCCTAAGATAAATGATAGAAATTAAAGACTGGGCCTTTTTCCAATAATGTATGTTTATAAACAGAAGGAGATGAAAAAAGCCAGCTTTCTTCACGTGAAAGATTTTTTGAAATCTGAGGTATGATATCACCTGCCATATCCTGCCTTCTTTATTATATATAATCAGTTTGGTTAGGTTTAGTTGATTTATTGGAAGTAGAGCAGCTTTAGTTCTTAGAATATGATTAGTATTTATACTCATGTATCAAAGACCAGCATTTATACACCTCATATAGTTACTCATATCTGAATACCCATATAATGTACCTTATATGTATATATATATAATGTATCATTTATTGCATATAAAGTAAATATAGATGTCATTTAGATGTAATATGCAATTTACACTCCCAGATTTATGAAAATTTTATGGGGACTCTATTGCATTTTGCAAGGTAACTTTTCTTCTAAAAAAATTGTCAAATTTTACTTATTTGTTAAAGAACATGATTTAAAATTGTCAACATGTATCATAGAGCCTCATTATGATTTACATGGCATACAGGGTGTGACAAAAGATTTCCTTAGCCTAAATGGTTACCTTGCATGTGTGGGGTCAGTAGCTACAGTCTACCTGTATATATATCTTAACTTTTTATAGCCATTATTTTACTAGTTAAAATGATAAATGCATGTTTTACAGAGGAAAAGGAGAAGGAAGAATTATATGCTATATACTTGCTTTTTTGTTTTGAAACTATTTAGGAAATATAAAAATGAAATGTTTTATTCCATATAAATTTTTCCAATTATATATAGCTCTTATTGTAGATAGCAGCTTAGGATCTTGCCACACCATTGCAGTTACTGATTTTAGATTTAGAGTTGTTACAGTACTTAGTAAATATGAGTAGTTTCAGAATTTAGCTGCCTCTCAGAAGCTTACTTTTGCTTTTAAAGGCCTGATTGTAGACTGTGTATGTTTTAACGGGTAATGCATTCACTAGTTTGTAAAGGCCTTATAATTATTCAATCTAAAGGTCACCAACTATAACAGTAAGAATGAAACATCTCATGATATGACATTTAAAATCCGAAATCCAATATATCTGTTTTCTGTGCAGTGCAAAATGTGTCATCTCATACTTGCCAACCTCCAGCATGTAAAAATCTGGTCATGACCAGATTTGGAGTAAAAAAATAACGCGTAACGACAAGCCCATATATTTATTTTGTGTATTGAGAAAGAAAAAATATAGACAAAAAATTCATACATAATTTAATTTAAATTTACATGTTAAAAAAAAATGGAAATTGAAGGTTTCTTGTATTAGCATTGACCTGAAGTAAGTGTACATTAAAGCCTTTTCAGTTTCTGCTAAATTTGAAAGAATACCAATTTCAGTTTTGAAGTTATTTTTCCTCTCTCTTAATTAATTAACTACTGCTATATGTTTTAAATGTGAAGTTAGGCTTACTGTTATCGATCACTTTATTTTATCTAGAATGAAAGAGATGATATGTACATAAATATCGTTTCTCTTTTACTTGGTACAATCAGAGACATGTGTTTAGTTCAACTTGTTTTTGGCCCTGATAACAGTTCTATCGGAAGCCATTTTAATTGACTTCAAACATTGATTTGTCAAAACAACACCCAGTTAATTGTTAACACCTGCACAGATAATTTTTTCGGCATTGTTTACGTAGTTAGCTTGGGTTGTAAATTAAAATACATGTAGTAAATGTATGACCCGCCGGGTCATAAAAAATAATCGGGTTACGGGTTGAAAAAAAATGCATGTGTCATCTGGAGAAATTAAGCCCTTTAGATGTACACAATAAACTGGGATGAAACAAGTATAATTTTTTGTACTTATAAATACAGTTTTATAGATGTACACAATAAATGAGTTACAAAAAGATTTACAAAGATTTTCTGTTCTTATAGGGTGTAAAATCTCCTGACACCCCTCCAACAGTGAGACTGAACATCAAACCCTTCCAGTCAGAGTCCTCCAAACCCCCACAGAAGGAGGTACAGGAGGAAATTATAGCTCATGAAACCAAGGGGGACCTTCAAGCTCCTCCTTCAGAAGGGACAAGCTTTACCTCGGTCAAAACCCAGGCCATCAAAGAGGAAGTGAAGCAGGTGAAAACTGGTAGCCCTCCCCTGATTGATTTAGAACCAGACTCAGTAGATGGTGCTAGAAATGATGGAAAGAATGTTGAAACATCCCCGATGTCCATTGAGAAGACTCGATTACCTATGAAGGAAGACTTGGTTGAAGTGACCACGAGTTTCAACACGGCCTCCCCCCGACCCCCTCCCCAGACCAGTGTGACAGGACAACTTCATAACGGATACGACAAGTAAGCTATTGTCAAGTTTGTAATAAAAAATTCAGGTAAAATAATCCTTTGACTTAAAGACCCAATTTTTTTACCGTATGGTTACCTGAGGAGGGGGAGATTTCATGGTCAAAAATCTATATACACGTAGCATATTGGAGATGGATTTACACAGGAAGTCTGTGTCTGGTGATCAGGGTCAACATTCCGTGTTTCGTGTCTAAATTTGAGTGAAACTAGGAAAATTATGTAATACATGTATGGTTGTCTAAAGAAAAGAACACAGAGTAAAAGGCATATCTAAAAAAAAAAATTTGTAGGACACCTGAACATATATATACAATGTACCATAAAGAATCTTTTCTGAAAATATTCACCACCCGTGTGTTTAAAAATTTTTTATTGTTTCCATATATTGATCTTTGGCTGTATATATTCACAATTGAATAAGCTTTTTACATTTTCAACTTCTTCTTGAGAACCACTGGGCCAAGTAAAACCTCCTTGGGTTAAAGAAATTCTAAATTGTTTAAATGAAAAGTAAAAGCCCCATAAAGGAAGATTTTCAGAAGCTATTGTTTTTTTAATGATTGAAGGCAAAGATCTTGAATCAGGTAGGTTAACATAAAATTGGGTGTTTAAAAATTGCTTTGAGTTATCTTCCTTGTAATACATCAATGCAGGTACACTGGGCCAAGTTAAACCTCCTTGGGTTAAAGAAATTCCTAATTGTTTAAATGAAAAATAAAATCCCCATAAAGGGTCAAGGTCATTAAAAAAAAAGGAACTACTGGGGAAACAAGTGGAAGCTTCCTGGTGTAGTGTAGATTAAAAAGTGTTCAAATCAAATCCCCCAAGGAAAGGGTGGGACCAGAATTGGGAATAGGGATATACCGTATAGCGGGTTATATATTTGAAATACTAAAATTTTTTAAAATCTAACAGTTAAAGACAGTGTTCATCTGCAAAGAGATGAAGCCCTGTGTCCATACTTTAATGGCAAAACGCCAAATTTTACACCCGCCAAGAAAACCAGCTATACGGTATTTGAAATACGTTTTAAAATCTCAGACAGTACAAAGCCATACTTTAATGGAAGCTTCCTCCAGTTGTATAGATTGAAGTTTGTTAAAATCTCGAAACCCAGGGGTAAGGGGGCTCATTAGATGATCAATGTTTTACATAAAAAATTAAAGAAACAATTTTAAGATCCCTCTTCTCAAGAAGAGCAAAGACAAAATGGGTTGAAATTATATTGAAGCATCCTCTGGCAGTGTAGATTAAATTTTGTTCCAATTATAACATGATATTGAGGAAGGGGGGATGAAAGACTATCAAAATTTTTCCTAAGGATACATATATAAGGGGGGGGGGGTATGATGAAAAACAAATCAGCAAGGTGAAGGTGACTCAGGTGTGCCTTGTGGACCAGTGTTTGTTGTTTGTGGTTGTGAGATTTATATATTTCAGGTATTGTGGGAGTAATTATTGATTAGCAATAAGAGTTCCTGAAATTCCTTGACAGATGTTGATAAGTTGAAATTACCTCCCTTGATAATAGTCCTCCTTAATGATTAATGATGTGTATCAAACTTGGAGTCTTATCTTTTTGTGCATTGGAAAAAGCTGAGGAAATGCTTGACCAAGTTATGTTGAAGGGTGGATCTAAATTTTTGATGAGCCGGTAATTGAGTTAGTGGATACCTTGGATTTTGATCTGCTTATAAAGTGAATTTCATACACAGATGAGATTTATCAATTCTATTGTACAGTATAGTATTTGTGTCCATTGAACAATGGAGTTTATTTGGCCATCATGCAGAAAACAGGTAAATAAATTGATTGATTTCATTGAAAGTAAAGCAAAACAGTACTATGCAGGTTTATATTCACAGTAAGAACCAATTAAAGGATAAAATGAAAGTGTAAGATGTATAATTTTTGTTTGGAGAAGGTCCAGTACTTTTGATATACTCTGTATTTTAGCATATTGAGCACATTGCATATCTAAGGTTCTTAGGTTTAATTTCCTTGAGTAATTGACTGATTCACATTATGTATAATATTAGAAGGCCGAATCTGAATTAAGTAATTAGTTCAGATGGCCATGTAGTACATGGACCTCTGTTCTCTCTTTCCTGAAGACATTTTTATATGTCTGGAATTACCTGTAAATGTTTTCACCTGTAAATATTTAATAGTTAACCCATTTTATTGAAAGTTGCAACATTTTTTTCTTCATGTTGGATGAAACTTACCCGGTAATTTGGTTTCTTTCTTCAAGAATTCAAAAAGTTTGAAATTCTCTAAGTGAATTCATGTGTAGATATGACCATGGCATGCTTTCATGCCTAAATATTGTATGGGCACATTGTACAGGTTTATAATTTCTGTTTAAATGATTATGTTAAGGTTTTAAATGGGTGCTTTTGATAATTTTACAAGGATAATATATAGTTATTTTTGCTCTATTGTAAGTTAAACTAAGTTTGATAATATTTATGTAGTGTGTGTTTACATGCTTTAGAGGGTGGTCAATAGTCTCTATTTGTCTCTGTTTGACAACCTATCTCTCAAGACATCATGCTGGAATATACCCGCTTCTAAATAGAACAGAGTTTGTCCTGTGATATATTCTTGAGCTTGGAAGTAAATATTTGTGTGTAATTTATCTCAGAGTGGTATAAGCGTGATTTTGTCAATGGATTTTCCCTTTGTACTTCACTGTAAGGTAAGATTCATTGCACTTGTACACAGAGTAGAACTTTGTCTGATTTCTGTCTGTTTGTACAACATATCATTAGAGGGATAGAGAGTCATTCCGACAGAACAGTGTTTATGTCATCTAAGTGCCTGTGTTTGTACTTGTTACTGCTGAATTTTGGTTTTTGTCATTCTCATTGTATTGTGAATGTAAGATCTCCAAATAAATGAAGAATTACAGATAATGAATAAAAATGTCATTATTATTGTACTGGGAATGCGCACATTAAATAAAATCTCATCAATTTATACCTGAACATGTGCAAGGGACCCAAGGGTGTTTCTTTACTTTAGCTCACCTGATCCAGATTTGATTAGAAAGTTGAATCAAATGTAATTCAAAATTTGTTCAAATGACATGGAGACCGGTCTTGGTATCCTAGTGGTAGAGCATTCACTTCATGATCGAGAGGCCTGGGTTTGATTCTCGTTCGCAGTGCCACATCAAGCCTAGGACATAAAACATAGGTAGTGACTGTTCTTTTGGATAAAACCTTAAAAACATAGGTCCTGTGTCATGGCAGGTGTTGGCACGATAAAGAACCCTCACTGCTCAATGGCCCTGTCACCGAGTATAGGTCTTAATTTGAAGCCCTTCACCAAGATACGGTGATTTCTCTATATGAGTGAAAAAATTTTTGAATGGGACATAAAACAATATACAATCAATCAAATGACATGGAAGAAATTGTGTATTTTAATCAATTAAACATTAAAAGCAATATTGAATTTTAAAGAAAGATTATGCACACTGAATACCCATCAGGGGATAATTTGCAATATTGCTAGGCAAGTATACTTATATGTGTGCAGACTTTAAGATTAAAGAGGCCTATTGTCAACATTAATTTATTGAAAAAAATATCTGATTTCTGTTCAGAACCATATAAACATAAAAATAAATTTGAAGTGCATGTATGCTTTAAAAACCACAATTTTAATTTGAGAAAAAATTTCAATTGAATAAATATTTTAATATGTGTATAGATTTTTCTCTGAGTTTTTGTTGTGTTGCACACAGGTGCATCAAGATTCTCTTCTTTCTCTACAGAGCACAAGATTGTGTATCATTGATCAATGGTTCACTTGTGGCAGGGAGCTCTGGGACAGTTCATTATTTCTTCAATAGGAGGTTATTTAAGTCTACACAATACCTGTAGATAAAGCACCAAACAAAGCATCGTATCAGACATTCTATTGTCTTTTCTTATTGTCAAGGTTCAAAAACATTTTCACATTTGCCAGTAAACATAATTGCATTATTATTTTTTTGCTTGCCTTCAAGTCAAGGTTCTTGCAGACTTTTTTGGCATATATTACCCAGTTGTAGCTTTTATAGTAAGGGAGCCTTAAGGTCCTTGATCAGATGTGATCGTATTTTGTATAAGCTTTAAATTCTATCTGGTTGTAGTGCAGATAAAAATCTCCCTAGTCTGCATTAGGATTAACAGCTGACTTAGTTATTAATTCTGATAATCTTTGATCAAGCCTTTAAGTTTAACACTTCTGAGTAATTTATTATTATTATTTAGGATCCCGTTAATCATTTAAAACTCTATTGGTATCAGCTGGTGTATCTACAGTCTCTGTTGTCGGGAAGCATTTCCTGCAGGCACGTGCATGTTTACTTAATATGGTAGGTAATTTACGAAAGCTTAAAAAGTTAAAGTTTTCTACCTCCTGAAATAGTGTAAACTGATTAAAATAATATATACACGTATTGGTTTGTGATTTTAATCAGGATTGTGTGGAATATGTATTTCTATTGCAATGCAAGTTTTGAAACTTGTGTACTACCTAAAAGAGTTGTCTTTCTTGTAATGCTTACCAATAATAAAATTTCTCCATCTCTACAGGGGCAAAATCATACATATCTTTATTTTGTCTGTTTTTAGGTAATTGCATGTGCAACCCATATATAAAATATTCAATGCTGATCATAACCTATATTTGTAAGTGATGCTCTAGACAAAATATAATGGTTCAACTCAAACCTCTTTTTTAAAACCCCTAGAAATTTTTTTAATGCAATCTGGGAAAAAGATTTCAAAATTTCTGTGTTGATATTGAAATTTTTAAGGATAATTAATTTTTCACCTATTTACCAACCCAATTTTTTCACCCTTGGGCTGGAGAAGGCAAACCAACAATTTATTTTAAGTTGGCCTTATTACATTATCTCACTGTGCAGTAAATTATTACAGATTCTGATTACTATGTAATGTATCTTTTCAGCCATCCATCTAGGGGAGGACTCTCCTAAATAAGTACATGAAGTGTGGTCACCATGACCTGCTTTTTTTAGACCCACCTATCATTAAAAATCAATATGTTGTTTTTATCTTCAAGCACATGTAAAATGAACTTGATCATGCTTGGTAAAAGATCTTAGTAGAAATATTTACCATATACCTTAAAAAATATATTTTTGTGTCCTTTTTTAAGACCAGTACTTCACACCAGGCTTTATTAATCTGCCATTCTGTTGAAAAACATGTTGACCTTATGGTCAGTTTGCACCTGTTAGGATAGCCATACACAAATAAAAGTAAATGTTTTATTTCTAAATATTGAAAGAATTAATTTACGGAATATTCTCTTGTTAAAGAAGAGAATTTAATATGTGAGAAAGTCAGTACTTGTAGGCTATAGTTATTTGTCTCAGCCTTCGAGGAGGTTCTAAAAGTAGACAGATTGGAACTAAACCTTTATAAGGGTCTTTTTGAAATTGCTAAAGATTATTATTTGTCTATCACAACACCCTTAAGTTATTTTTATCAATGATTTCCCAAATTTTCCTTACAATGTGTGTATGTACTCCTAAGCGGACTTTTGTATTACTATAGAATAAGATTTTTCCTTTTACACAAGTGTGAAGAATTTATTTTTTGCATTAATCTGTTTAAAAAAATAATTGTATTTGTTTTTGAAATTGAAAGATTTTGTTAGCAATAAAGGAAAATTTTAAAAAGTTCACATATGTTTTATAAAAACAAATTTTGTACAAGAACTGCTGCACTTATTGCAGGAATATTTCAAAAACCTTACTGAGAGCCTAAGACAATTTTAATTCCAGTTAATAAATAAGAGAAAAGTACTGCATGATTATGGACCATATAAGCAGAATTTTTTGTGAGGATTTAATTTTGGCATTATTAGCGAGGGTGCTGAAATCGCAAAAAATTAGTTACATTTTAGGTGTAATAGATTCTTTAGTCAGCATTTTAAAATCACTAAATTACTTCTCGCTAAAATATTAAAATACAGATTTTTAATATAGGGTACACTTAATGAATTAAATAAGAGTTACTTTATTTTCCAGCTGATATTTTCAAATCTTTAAAGAAATGGCTTGGAACCAAACTATTTAGGGTTCTTGGCCAAGAGAAAATAAGTTTAGTCTAAGATTTGCATTGATTTGAATTTAAATTAGTAGCTGTTGGCCTGGCCAAATTAAATACTTGGATAAAAAAATCTTTCTAAATATATACAGAGAAAAATTTATATATTTAGCTTGATTTGATTTTATTAGTCTACTGAAACTTCTTCTAAATTTTATCAATATTAAAATTTTTATATTTTATTGTTTTGAATAAAATTGACTATCAATTTTTTATTTAAGCTGATTACGTTTCAACTATAATGCTGACCCAATATTTTTTATATACTCATGATGTAGGACTCAACAGTTTTAAAGTCTACATGGGCTGGAATTTCAAACATTATTCGAGGTTTACATAATATTTGTAGGCCAGAATTTAACTTGAATGGACAGTATGCCAAGAGGGTTTTCCAATGTTTGTTTTATCTAATTCTGAGTTTGTTTTCCGAGATTAGCAGAGTGTAAAATTTGCATTATTTACTCGGATTATGAACTGGATAAAATTACTTTCCATCTGAATGCTTGGAGGTGTGTATACATACAATCGGAATCCCATACCTGATCTGTTTTTAATTCAATTTGGAATATTTTGGGGGGATCGAGGCATCGATACGGATTAATCGTGTTTGTCTTCTGCTCCTTACCTATGACAAGAACATCGAATTGTTAGCAAAACAATCATTGACTATCTCGTACCCTAGCGTGGTGAAAAGTTCTTTTCACTGTCAGGGATTTAAAATCATGATTACCTATCTGTATCCAAAGTTTAAATGTAGCAAGAGGGGGAAAAAATAACTTCTTGTTTGCTTCGGAGACATAGTTTCTAGGACAGATGTATAATTCGGTTGGTTAGAACAGTTGTAACAGAGGGGGAAATCTGTCATTATTAAGTATATAATGAGGGGATTACAGTTTACTTTTTGTGAGGGACACATTCAGAGATTGGGGAGGATTTGACCTGATTTAGAATGACAAATGGACATTGGAGGCGATATAAGGCTTACTTTAAATACACAGTTTGAAGATTGGGATCAGAGTCATTTTTTATCCTGATTGCAATTTACTTTTCTAAAAATGTGAATCATGGACTCAATGTGAGGAGTGAATTAGATCCATTTGTGGACCACATAACTTGAGTGTTGACAGTTGAAACTTGAGGGGCTGCTATCAATGACTTAAGTTTGTTATTTTATCCCTTCACTATTAAACTATGGAGTACACCTTTGATAAAACTGGATGTTCTGATCTTCTATCCAGATACTTAAGGTTTGTAAATCTAATCTTGTTAATTACTAGTTCTAGTAAATTAAGATATAGGTCAGCCGAATTTAGAAATTGTTACATGATGCTTAATAATGGAGTGTAATCTATTGATTTTGTCTGCATTAATGTGTGTGCTTGTGTCCAACTTATACATGTATGGATGTTATTGTTTTGGGTAGAGGATATTTATCCCCCACCCACCCCCACCCTTCTTCATTTGCATTTGATCGCTTTGTTATACCCTAAACCAAATTTAAAATTAGGCCATGCTGATCAATGTTGAGATGTATCTTTTACATTCTGTAAAAATATAATGGTGCACATTTTTGAGGACATATAATTCTTTTCTTTTCATTCATGGGGTATTGTCTTGAACTTTTAAATGTTTGAGACAAAACAAATATCAGTGAACACAAACAAAGGAGTTATAAAATTGACATAGAAGACAGTTTCCGACATTGTATACAGAATTTTCAAGTGTATACGTAAACTACTGGAGATTTAAAATGGTCCTCTGGACCCCTCCACACTGTGTAAATCTTAACAGTCTGCTCATTCAGAAGGCTGAAAACTCAAATCTCAACTGCACACTCTTTATATTAATTTATATAGGTAGGTCACGTAAATTGTCAAGTTTGACATCCAAAGTCTTGGAAGAGAACATAAAGAACGAGGCAAAAATATTTTCTCCGATCTTGTGATGTTTTATATTATTGATCCGCTTAGGAATGTTTCGGTAATAAATTGCCTATTTTCCTTTTTTTATCGCTGCTCTATGGTAATATTGATTATTATGCAATATTAAACCTCTGATATCTATATCAAAATTTTATCAAATTGCATATCAATTTTAGAGGTTCATGCATTACTTATTCAGGTGCTGTATGAGGTATATTTGAGGCAACCAAGATTTATATCAATATACTATTAAAGGAATGTTGATTTTGGTGCATTTAGCAGTAAAAATATTGGATATGATTGCTAAAGCAAGTAAGAGAAATGTTATAGCACATTAATTTTTATATATAGATGAAATGTCTGGGTGGCAAATAGATTTAAATATAACTGTGAAACTCTTTAATGGCTGTCAAATCAGAAAATGAATTTGCTGGTGTTGACCGTACATGTGCAAAAGGTCCATGTCAAAATCAAATATTTTTGTTTGAACATGCAATCTTAGATGAGAACATTTAAAGTAATGCATTTCCCTTACAGAAATTTAAGTAAAGTGACAGTACTGTGTTTTAACAATTTCTTTGAGTTGAAAGAGATATTACTCAGTCTATAGTGTATAAAGATGGTCTATTTTATGCACCATTTAGTCAAACGTGAACAGTTGAAAGGATTTTAATTTTTCAGAAAATGAACTTTACAGAGGTAGAGTTTTAAAAACTAATAACTCTTTAGGAAGCATTTAATTTAGAAGCTTTAGTTAATCTTAGAGGATTTAAGTTAACTTTTGATATTAAAAATATTTAAATCTCTCCCGACTCCCTGTGCCCGTCAGTTTACTTGAGGTGCCAAAATACCTGATTTTCTTGATCAAACATTCATTTCAGGAATCAATTTTTCTGATAAAGAATTTATTTATTAAACATCTTGACTGTCTGTGTATGTTAAATAAATAGAGGAAGCTTAAAAGCATGTTATAATCATTTCGTTAATTTAATAAAGCTGTCGAATCTGTCCATTTTATATGTTTTTATTGAAGTTTTTGAATTTTCTTTTCCATTTTATGTATAAAAAAGAAAGATTCCTTTTATTTTCCACATTCTTTTTATTTGAATCCTGCATGTATTTATTTTTTTTTCACACAGAGATACTGACATTCATGGTGGACAGAAGAATCGGTCCGATGGCCCCGCCTTCTCCCATAACCATAGCCTAGGAGTCAATTCCTTCAACTCCTCCCCCGCTGTCAATCATAAAAGACACGCCCCTCACATCACGACTGGCACCTCTCCTCCCAACATGCACAGTGACGGCATGAGTGTTGATGATGAGGACTCCGTAGATTTTGATTTTGACAGGTTGTTATTAATTTAAAATCGCATCCAAAAAATTAAATTACAATCCACTCTCTGTGTAAAACTTTGGAAAAATATAGTTTGCTATGAAGTGTGCAAAGAAAACTAAATTACTGAAAATATTCTGAAAATTTCTTTATTTTAGCAGAATTTTGTATAAGATCCTAAATCATTTATGATGTCATCAATTATATTATGATGTCATAATTAACTTTACATTATGGAACACCTGCACACATATTTTCCTTTTGAATTTTATGATGTCATAGTCAATTATGATGTCATCATTTGTCCAAAACTTTAAGAACACATGCACAAACATTTTCCCGTATTTATAAACTATGGATACAATGTAAACAAATGTAGGAATTATGGCAGGTGAAGTAGAGGTATGTTAGCTTGAATGTTAGTTCTATGTCACTGTAAATAACTAGTTTATATTTCTATATAGGAATAATAGACTAATATAATTTAGATATATTATTCAAATTAAAAAAATATATAATAATAGAAATGTTAATGCATTCCCTATTGATTGTCAGTTGATCTTCCTCAGTAAATAAGACATTATATCTTTCAGAAACATGTCCAAACAACTAATGGATAAATAATGAAAACAATTTTCAAAAAAAAAATTATTGTTTGTGTTTCAGACCCGCAGACAACATGGGGACATATCTGCGAGGCCTGCCCGGGGGTAACTACGGACCATACAGGGGGATAGATCTGCCTGATGATGATGCTTTCTCCTACACCTCTACAGAGAATGGGGACAGCATGATCTACCAAACCAACACGCCCTACGGAAAAGACGTCCTGGCTAATATGAACCTCTCAGGTTTGTGTTACAAGTCAAGTCATATATCATAATGGCTAAACTGTGTGTCCCAAAGATACCTACATGAACATTGCATGTTTTGAGCTCAGAGTAAAGTTCTCTGTTAAACAAGTCTGGGTTTTTTGGGGGGTTTTATTTTTTCAACATCTATATTAAAAATTTTAAGAAATCATAAAGTTACATTTTTTTGGTCAAATATAGATGCAACATGATGCTAGCATTAGCAGTATTAAATGTTTTATTATGATCATTGTCCCATTAACTGTAGGCAAACATATTCATTATTTACATTAATAATGTAGATCCTGCCACCGTGCTGAAGCTCCAGGAACACATGCATGAACAGAACAAGAGACTGGATCAGGAGAAAAACACAAGGATGACCCTGGACAACAAGATTAGGTCACTCAACAAGGAGAGGAATGAACTTCTCAAGTAAGTCACACTGTGACCTCAAATAAGTCAAGGACAACAAGATTAGGTCACTCAACAAGGAGAGGAATGAACTTCTCAAGTAAGTCACACTTTGACCTCAAATAAGTCAAGGACAACAAAAATAGGTCACTCAACAAGGAGAGGAATGAATAATAGTTAAGGTCACATTGTAACCTCAAATAAGTCAAGGGCGCAAAAATAATGTTACTCAACAAGGAGAGGAATAGATAATTATAGTCAAGGTCACACTGTGACCTCAAATAAGTCAAGGACGTAAAAATAAAGGTACTTAACAAGGAGAGGAATGAACTTTAGAAGTTAGATAAGGTCACACTGTGACTTCAGAGGCCTGTTCAACAGAGCGAACGTCCATGAGTGCTCACCAAAATTCCTTGTACCTCCAACAGAAATGTTCGCAAGCACTCGCTGTGTTGAACAAGCCTCAGGTAAGTCAAGGACACTGTGACCTTAGGTAAGTCGTAGACAACAAGATTAGGTCACTTAAGAAATAGAGGAATGAATAAGTCAAAGTCACACTGTGATCTAAAAAAAAAAAATCAAGGACAACAAGATAAGATTATTTATTAAAGAGAAAAAGATCTCTGGTAAGTCAAGGTCACATTTTTAAGTCAAGTTAGCTACAGGGGATACCTTAGAATGTTCCCCAGAAAAAAAAGTGCAATGAACAGTTATATTGAATCTAAGACAGAAACATAGTAACTGAAGAAAATTTTCAGACAGTAGAATTGTGTGGACCATTACAATTTTCACAAAATTTGTGTCCTGCATGACCAGTAGAGAAATTCCCTTTAAGCTTTCACAAGTACATTTACAATACAGTACCTTAAATTTTTAAGACAAAAATTACATTTTGCAAGAAATTAAATACCAGAGAGAAATTTTCTTTCCTAATTCTAACTATAAAAAATGAAAACAACAACTGCCTACAAAGTATGTTATTTCTGTACGAGTAAATTGTTATTTTTGAATAGGAAGATAGACAATTTGAGCCAGATGAGGTCATCCCTGGAGCAGACAAAGCTTGATATGGAGCAAAAGATCCGCAATCTGGAGTACAATCTCAGCGAGGAGGCGGAGATGAGGAAAAACGCCGAGACACTGCTCGGTAAAACGAAGGAACAGCTGGCTCGTAAAGAGGAACAGTTTACCAAGTAAGTACCACCCTCACAACCAAGGAACAGCTGGCTTGCAAAGAGGAACAGTTTACCAAGTAAGTAAAACACATAACTCAGTAAAACCAAGGAACAGCTAGCCCGCAAAGAGGAACAGTTTACTAAGTACATAGAACACTTATTTCTCCTCAATTAATTGCAAAGTATGAAGGAGACATGAGGACTAAGTTTGAGGGATTATTTCCTCACACATCGATGTGTTTAGCTGTAATATACCGTACAAGTAGAATTTTTAGCGAGGATTTAATTTTGGCATTATTAGCGAGGTTGCCGAGATCACTAAAATTGAATATCGCTAAAAATTAATTGCATTATATTTGTTATAACTTCTTTAGCATGCATTTTAAAATTGCTAAAATAACATCTCGCTAAAAATAGATTACCAGTTTTTGAGGACAAATCGCTAAATTTGCATCTCACTAAAATTTCCACTTATACGGTAGTAAAGTTTTCTAATGAAAACAAAGAACATAGGCGTAAAATAGAAGCTTTGCAATTTTTTTTTATTGAATACCAATAAACTGACCTGTAAGTCTTATTCCCATTCTAGTGAACTGGAGGAGAAACAGAAGACAGAACTCCAGATGAGGAACCTCCAGCTGGATCTCCGGACGACCAAAAATAACATCAAACAGGTAACCAGTGGTTTGGTGATCAGGTCATAAAGATGGAAATAAATATTGCTATCTCCTTTGAGATCTCGTAAAACTGGTAATGTGCTATTTTAATGCAAATATAGGTTATTATGTAGATTTATTCTTTAAAAAAGTACCCATTCACAATTAATTTGTTATTTGTTCTGTTTAGTTGGAGGATGAGAAGTCGGATCTTCAGAGACAGCTGCAGAATGAGAGGAACGCGCGACAACTCCAGGAACAGTTTAACGAGGACCAGCAAAAGATCCAGCAGGCCCTTCACTCGGAACAAATCAAGTCCGAGGCAGAGAAGGTGAGTCAGGTCTCGTCAAAAGTATTCCCACACTAGTGATAAGTTGTGTGATCATTAACATTAGATAGGTATCAGGTTCCACTATTACAGATTTATTTATGAGCATGATTTTAGCAAAATTAAAACTTTTATTATCATTTGTTAGAACATTTAATAATGATTCATAAAATTTTAGAATATAAACAAAGTAGTTTATTTAATAGTTTTTAGAGACTGTTAAGGTGGTGCTTTACTTGGTTTTTACTTCATTCAGCATTTTTCACCAATCATTTTATCTTATCATTGTTAAGTTCAATAAGATATATCAGCCTGAACATCATGCTTGATAACTGGAAAATCATTAATTCGTGAATGCAAATTTTCGCAGTTTGAAGAAAATTATTGGTTCTTGGGGATCTAATCATTCATTTAGGCATTTTTAAGAGGACATGATTTGTAGGTCTCTTCGTATCATGAAAACTAAAAGTAAAACTCACGTGAAAATAACTGATTTCACTATATACACAAAGTATCTTTAAATGTAACAATTTTTTTCTTGAGCATTTGATACACAGTAAATCATTAACATTCACTGTTTGTTTTGTACTCACCTTGACCTATCACCTGACCGTACCTTCCTTTCAGGACATTCTGCCCTTTGATGATGAGGATGAAGATGTAAGATTTTACATTCATTTGACATTTCAGCTGAATCTGATTATCATTTCATGTCTGCTTCTTTTGGTGTTGGATGTTAATACTTCCCTCTTTCAGCTGTTCTTACTATTTTTTTTCTTTCTGTCACTTCAAATGAAGTTAACTTCTCTTGATGAAAATGGGGGAAGGGGGTATTGATTGCATTTAACCCTTAATCTGCTTGCTTCAGTAAATACATGTATTGTGCATTTCTAAATAAAACTTTAAATTCCACAACATAAAATCTAATTGTTGTAGAGTAAAATCTTTTTGTAGTCATGGTGGTGGTAGCAAAATACAATGAAGTAGCATTAATTTTATGCCTTTATCAGAAAAATAAAATCTTCAAACAATTGTTATGAAAGCCTTAAGGTACCCACTGTTGCTTTTGCATGTAAATGATGATTATTTTAAATTTATTGCATTTCCCCCCATGTAAATACAGTGTATCTATACATACAACTAAATGAACAGTAAATATGTTTACTTGATTGCAGTCCGAGGCAGAAAACAAACTGGAGGCAGTGGATGAGGACAGGAAGTCCGCTAATGAGTTACTGAGGAAGTTACGGGCTGAGAACAATGCATTTAAGGTAATACCAAAGTAGGGATTGAAAGTGGCGAGAACGCCATTTTTTTTACTCCACCTGCACTACTGTAAATCACTTTTTATTCGCGAGAACTTTATTTTCGCGTAATTACGCGAGACAGTGTGCTTGCGAAAATTTAATTCTCACGTATAATAGTATTCCTTAAGATTATATAGAGCAATTACCACTATTCTCGAAAATTTTGTCTAGCTAATCAGGAGTCAATGACTATCTTGCGAAAATAAGGTGTCACGAAAATTAAGTGATCTACAGTACAGTGGAGCCTCATTTATCCGGACGCTTTGGTTCCTAGTCAATTTGTCCGGATATGTGAAGCGTCCGGATACCCGAATCACCAGTTAAACAAAACAATATAACATTTAAAAAATTTGTCCTAATGAAAAAGCGTCCGGATACTGAAGCATCCGGATATCTGGGGTCCGGATATCTGAAGGTCCACTGTATTATTGAATTTTAAATATGTATATTGAATATCAAAATGCAAATTCAATTTGTGCATACCTTTGTGGCAGCCTTGGATATCAGCCCAAACACTCTCTCATGTATCATATTCATCTTTCTCCCCACTCTGTAGCTGGAAATTGAGAAGCAGAGACTTCGCCATCGAGATGAGGTGACCATGTTATCTACAGAGACGGAGGAGCTGCAGAGTAAGATAGAGGAACTGAAGAATGAGATCAAACTGAATGAGGAGGCACTGTCCCACGCCACTATCCAGTACAATCTACAGACCAGTAACCTCCGAACCGAGATCTCCGTCATCAACTCCGTACTGGAGAAGGAGAGGGCCAACAAAGATAAACTGGACTCCGAGGTCTGTGTATACTGTTAATAAATTTAATTTTGTTTGTATTCTAGCCTCTCACTGGTTGATTTACAAAAAGGAACGCAAATTATTCTCTATAATCTGGTTTGATATGGGGACACACACACCCTTGACAACCAGCTGAATCATCTGTATCCACTAATCTCCTCATTTCCAGTCCTCGGGATTCATTATCAAAAAGCGTTATCTGACCCAAACCAGGTTATACTCGATAGTTTGGCCAAGAATTAGAGTCATTCCTTAATTAATTTATATTATAGCTGGCATCTTTGAAGACGAGAAATCACACTATCTCACTGGAACTGGATAAAGCAGAGCAGGCCAGGAATGAGGCAGAGAGGTACAAAAGGGGGCCAAATAAAGGAATGCTGGAATGAAAATACCCTCAACTTTTCTACTCATAACAGGATTATTTTAAAATTAATATTTTTAATTTTCAGTAACTTATTTTCTCCTACAAAACTTTATAAACAAACATAAAGTTGTATTTTCTTTAAAATGTCTTAAAATAACCTTTTTATGCACACATCCTTTTACAGGAGATTGCAGCATGAGAAGGAGGAGTGGTCAAGGCAGCTGGACACCAGGGAGAAAGAAGTGGCCAGTCTGAAGGACAATATACAGGGACTACTGCACCGAATCACCAACCTGGAGAACAAACTCAACCTCACAGAGAATGAAGTAAGGTCAAGTCAGTGCTCTTGTGGATAGTTTGAGGTCATAGGGTCAAAATGAAATATGTCCATTGTCACCAGACACATGTAAGAGAACACAACCTGTTTTTGGCAGAAGTTTTATTATTATTTGGAAATTTCCATTCAGAAAAAAAAATGCACATAGTGTTCCTTGGCTAAACCTTGACAGAACAAACGAAAATCTAATAGTAATTAAAAATAAATCCCTTTCAACTGTATTGTTAATTGAAATCTAGAATTATTTGTGTAAATGTCTGTTTTTCCCATGCAATCAGATAAGTGTTTTGCATAAATCTACTGTTGATTTTTGGTTTGTTTTATCTGCAAATTTAGGAGACTAGACAAGTGATATTATTACTATGCTTAATTCTCCATATTTTGTTTTAAAGTTACACAAAACAGAGGCCACCCTGTTAGAGAAGAACAACATGTTAAACAAAGCACAGAAGGACCTGGACTTCATACAGAGTGCTCACACGGCATCCGAGGAGAAATGTCACACAGAAATGGTAGTTATCATCATGAAATGTTACCCAGCTAGTACTTGTACATGTTTAGGTGACATAAACAGTGAATGAAAATTTGGAGTTGAATTTAAACTTGTGTGTCTTTTTTTACAGGAGCTTCATAACAAGATACAGGCTAAACTAGAGCAGCTCCAGGAAAAGTAGGTGTTCTTTAATAATAAATTGTGTATACTGTATGGCTCAGTCAGAGATGTTATACTATTAATATGTTTGAATATTGTTTCCAATAAAAGTAATTTAATGCATTTTTAAATAATTTCTTTATTGCCACCTTTAGACACACCACCATGCAGCATGAGAACCTGTCCCTCAAACAACAGGTTGAGAACCTCCAGCGGAGCATTGCGGAGCAGGGCGGGGATAAGAGTCTGGAATACACCAAGATCATAGCCAGCATGCAGGCCGACGCTGAAAAGGTCAGACCACACACAAAGTCAATAACTTGTTACAAAATTTTTTTTAGGACCTCTGATTCTCTGACTTAGTTTATTAAAATACATATCATTTTTCACAGAAGTGAATTTTCAACTTTCCCAACTATTTTTAATTATTGAAGTACATGTATTTTGTAAATTTTGTCATGCTCATTGCTTATAAAGGGAAATAACTCTTCACTGGATTAAATACTTACTGAGAATCTTACATTTCAGACCAAGCTGCACTGGGAGGAGAGGAATCTTATTTTGTCTGACCAGTGTTCTCGACTGAAGGAAGAGAATCGTAACATTGAAGCTCGCCGGAATCAGCTGGAACAGGAGAACGGTCGACTGAACAATGAGATAGCGGACCAGATCCGCAAACTGTCCGTGGTGGAGGCCAATTATCAGAATCTGGATCAGGTAACAAACTTAACAACAACCTCCTGTACAAACTGTTTATCTGAATTCGAAAATACAGAATGTATTTAATGTGAAGTTATAGGTAATATCATATTTACTAAAACCACATTCTTTGTATATAACTTTCAATCTGATCAGTAATGTTTCACTTTCTGCAGTAGATCACAAGAACATTTTTCTAAATTGATGATAAAACAGATTTGTAAGAACTTTTTTCTTTTGTATATAAGACTAAGAGAGGTATGGAGGAAGAGAAGATGAGGTTACACATGGAGATAGAGAAATACAGAGAGAAGTCGAACCATGAACGGGAGAAGTGTATCGAGGCCCAGAGTAAATACAACACGGTGGAGGATCAACTGAGGAGGATCCAGGAGAGAGAGGAAACCAACAGTCAGAAACTCCTCAACAGCTCGGCCAACATGGAGGCCGTCAATAAGTCTAAGGTAACGTGGGCGGGGCAGTCAGTAAGTCAAAGGTGAGGTGGCGGGGCAGGTAATGTCTATAGGTCAAAGGTGAGAGGGCAGGTACTGTCAATAGGTGAAGGGGCCAGGCAGGTACTGTCAATAGGTGAGGGGGCAGTTACTGTCAATAGGTGAGGGAGCAGGGCAGTCACTGTCGCTGGTTGTAAGAATTGTGTGAAATTTTAGCTGTTTAGTGCTTTAAATGATAGTCACAGAACTGGTTCTCTTTTGTGGCTGTGCTTTCATCAAGGAGGTGTGCTATTTGATATTGATCGGAAGGGATTAAAAATGTTTTTATCCAGTCTATTCTTGGAAACCAACTGAAGTTATAATGAAGTTTGTGATTTTGTTTTCATGAAGAGAAACTGAAGGAAAAATAATGAACTATTTTTTAATATTCTTCACACTGTATTTGGTGCATTCTTACCACTCAGATTTAAAAGTTTGTGATTTTATCTTTAGTCGGAGCTGGAGGAGAGTTACCAGAATCTTAAGTTGGAAAATGCGAAACTGGAGGCTGAGGTTAAACATGAAAGACAGAGGGTGGAAATGTTACAGAAGGATCTCAACGACTCACAGAAGGTACATCAAATATAATAAAACCAAGGGGGGGGGGGCACAAGGGACAGAGGGTGGAAATGTTATAGAAGATCTCAATGACTCACAGAAGGTACATCAAATATAACGTTGGGGGGGGGGGGGGGGGCACAAGGGACAGAGGGTGGAAATGTCTCAATGACTCACAGAAAGTACATTAAAGTAAATAAAATAAAATTGGGGGGGGGGGAGGGGGGAATTATTATGCAGTGTAGAAAAGGTCCTCTGCATCATTTATTAGCGAGCGCAGCGAGCTCAATAGACTAACGTGTAAGAACAGAGGAAATTCGGATTGAAATCTGTACATACGTCAGCCAAATTTCTCTGTGCAACATTCCCAGAATTCCCGCACTACCCAATGTCCTTTGTGCAAATAAATAAATAAATAAATAAAATAATAACGTAAAACATAAAAGGCTAGTCCAGTTTGTAGAAATCTTTCAAAGAAACAAAAAATAACTCTACAATGTTTTTCAACCAAAATTGCACTAGGTCTATAGTTTCAAACAGACGCTCGGCTGTCTCCGTAAGCTCCGACGAGCTCCGTGACGTCGTGTGACGTCACAGTTAGTCGAGATATCTCGTGCGGCTTGATATTTGAAGTGGCTGATCAATTTTTAGAGTGTTTTTGATGGTGCAACTGCGCTCGCCCCAACGGTCACACCGTAAAACATATTAAAAGAAAAAGGGGGATTAACTGTGTTAGTCTTGCAATATACATGTATAACAATGCATGCAAAATTTCTTTTTAAAGGTCCGTAACAGTTTAGAGGCTTTGTGTTCAAATCTAAAGACAACAAATTCTCATCTGGAGGATAAACTAGGGGTAAGTTACGCATCGTTGTTTTCTGTTTGTCATTTTAGTACACAATAAATATAACAATGTACTTGTATTTCAGAACATTTTTACATGCCTTTGCCATTCTATTTAAAAAATTAATTGAAAATCTACTTAGATTTTTTTTTCATTATTCTTATTAAAACATCTTATTTTTGTGACATTAATTGAAATAAAATAAATAAAAAAAGAAAGATGTAAGGGAAACAACTGTGTATTTTAAATAAAAACAGATATGCATGTAAGAAGGCATGAAAAGAAAAAAACTTGTATTTCTACCCATATAGCACATGGTATTTTTTGCATAGTTCAAAGACATTTTTAGTTGTTTTTGCTGTTATGTCAATTATGATGCATGATATATCATAAATGAATATTTTGTCATGGCAAAGATAAATTTTAGGAGCATATTTCCTATTCATAATCACAGAAGTCATTTAACTGTATAACATATATTGGTAATATTTTTATGAAAATTTACGTTGTTTATTCAGCATGCCACATTCACTGACCTTGGCTCAGATGTAAGTCACAAGCTCGTTATCACCAGATTATGTATAGACATAGCTTACGGTAGTTATTCTTACCATTAGTGGCATTACCATAGATTCTCTAGCTTTGTTTATTTCAAGCTTTTTATAACCCTATTATTTAAAATTGGAATTATTTTGATTATTGGAATTTGGGGTTTTCAAGAAAAAATCCCTTAGTTAGACTAACTTAGACAACTAACAAGAATTTCCATTGCATTTTGTGTTATTATTTGACTAACTTAGACAACTAACAAGAATTTCCATTGCAAATTGTCTTAGTTTGACTAACTTAGTCAACTAACAAGAATTTCCATTGCAAATTGTCTTAGTATTTGACTAACTTAGTCAACTAACATGAACATTTCTATTAAAATTTAGTTTAGTTAATAGTTTTAGAATTTAAGTTTTTTTTTCTATTTATTTTATAATTATTTTGTTTTAAATCATTTTATTTGTTTCTGGAATGTTGTTTGTGCTGGTGTTCTTTTTTTTCTTTTGCATGCATTTTATTTTTTGGACTTTGCCTAAAGTCAAGGCTTAGTCAGTTTTTTGTCAGTCTCAGCAGGGTTAGTTAGCGCACGCGTAAATGGGGTTAGTCATGCCAGGCACAACTAACCCCCCCTACTGCGCATGCCTGGCTACTTTCTAATCGTAGATTTTGATTAAAAACGTTCAAATTAACATCCAGTCCTGAATAATGTTCAGTAAATACTCTCAAAAGATTCCAGAATCCTCACCAGCTTGCGTAAATTTCGTAACTCGTAACGTATTTCACACTCAAACGCCGAGGAAGATCGGGTTATTTCGTTCTCTCCAATATTTTCACTAACCTTGCAGTTTGCATTCGAAAAATCCCATCCTTCGCGTTAACATTGCCAAGAAAATGCTGCAGTAGATAAAGATATGTTAGCAATAGGAAAACATGCTTTAAAACGCGGAGAAACACGAAGATATGCAGCCTCCTTCGATCTCAACACAGCCAGTGCAGACACAGCTCGGCGTCACTTCCGCTGTGACGTCAGATTCATTCGTATTCAATCGTAGCTACTCGGCTATTTCCGAAATCCTCTTCGGGTCTTGATCTCCGATACGGAAAAAGACGAGTTTGATCCGACCGCCCCTGCATTGTGTAAAAGGAATATTGGGGTTTCATTTGTAACATACTTTGGACAGTGTTATCCAATATTTTATTAAATGTTAATTAATAGATATACATAAAGACTTGTGACGAGATTACTTCAAAACACGTATGAATTAGTATTAATCCACAATATTAATGTACCTTTCTTTTGCAGCTTTACGTTGTACATCACAGGTATATAACTCTGTCTCTCTAATTGTTCACAAAACTGTTTGTTCGTTTCAATGTTGAATTTAGTGTTTTTCCTGGTGAAGGTATAGTTTATGTTCAGATGTAATAATTATTCTAAAAAAATATTTTGATAGAGGAATAAAAATCTGGAAGTGTAGGGAGACACCCCTTGATGATAGTGGACACATATAACAGAATGTTTACGATACTACAATGTTTCAGTGCTTAAATGAAACGAAAAAGATTGAAGATTTTAGGTCCGCTTATGTCATTTCACTGTCAGTTAAGAGACGCATTTTAGGGTGCAAATCTTGGGTTTAGGAAGAAAAAATGACGTATCATTGTATTGTTACGTCATAGAATATGTAGAGCTCTACAAAAGGTAAAGGCGTGAGCATGTATATGTGCTGACCTATTACACAGGCATGCAAAACAACAGTATGATAATTTTTAAAAATGGAAGGGCATATATAAGTAATTGGGGGTCCGTCTGTCTGTGAGTTCGGTCGTCTATGACGCTTTGGGTACCAATATCTTATCCTCTACCCCGGCCCATGCACCTTTAGGCTACAATAGTCCGAAATAGCTAACCCCCAAGGAATGTTGAGGTTTCATTTGTAACATACTTTGGACAGTGTAATCCAATTTTATAAAATGTTAATTAATAGATATACATAGACTTATGATGAGATTACCTCGAAACACGTAGTGTAATTAATTTTATGCACAATGAAAGAACGTACAGGTCTTTTCTTTTGCAGCTTACCGGTACATTGCATGTATTTCTGTCAATCTAAGTGTTTACCATGTTGACTCCCAATCGTTTGTTTATTCAGCATTTCAGTTTTTATTTTACATTTAGTTTTAGTTGAGTTTTAGTTTGTCTTTTTGATGGTTGTTTACGATCAGATGAAACATACTAATTTAACAGTTCCGTTTTTAAAAAGCGCTAAAAATTGTAACATTTAAAAAATAATCATAAATGATCCTGTACCATTTTCACCTTCTTATTTATATGAGGCTAGCTCCAGAACTGTGCCTCTCCGTTTTAACTGTGCGAATTTTCTCGAGCAGAGAGCTACAGTTCTGCCGCGAATATGAAGAACAATTAATTCACGGTCTTTACAGTGTATCTTGAATTTAGAGGGGAAAGGTATAGATGTTTAACAAAATTGTTACACATCGTACTATGCTTCTTTCAACAGTGACTTCTATTAAAAAATATTGGAAGAGAGACTAAAAAGGATTTACTCTAAATGGTATACTTTTAAACTCTATACCTCTGCATTTTTGTTGTCATTTACGTTTTGTATATAGGTCTGGTCTTATACTTCATTTTAATACAGTGTGTATTGCATTCTTCTTTTTTTATTCTCTCTTTAAAGAATGTCCGTGTTTTTAATTTATTTTAACAGTGAAGAAAGTTAATCTCAGGTGATGGCCTATATATGAATAATCAAAATGCATGGTGCGGATCCAGCAATTTTTGAAAGGGGGGGGGGTCGGTGCCCCCTGCACTCATGCATAGAATTACATCAGGGCCAATTCAAGCTACATTTATAAGAAGGGGGACCTCCAAGAACATTTGACAACCTTAAAAAAAAGACTATAAAGCACACTTTTAAATCTCTGTGGCGGGGTATTCCGGTACATTACTTTCAAATGTTTGAATCTGCGTATTTTTCGACAACAAAAAATGTGGAGGGAACTTCCAAATCAAATATTAAGTAAAACCATAACAAGAGATTATTCTCAGAAAAAGGGAGCCCCCTCCATCTGCATACTTCGGGAACATTTAATTTTTAAGCGTTTTTCTTCATTGATTAAAAATATTTAGTAAAACCACAGCAAGATATTATTCTTAGAAAAAAGGAGTCCCCTCCATCGGCATACTACGGGAACATTTCAAAAGTTTTTATTTTATGCATACTTCTAAACGTTATTTACGGGTACTTCTGAAGATGGTCCAAAACTGGTATATATTCTGGAATCTTCCTTGCATGTTACTTGTGGATGTTTGGAGCAAATCTCCCATGCAGATTTGTCGTTTGTTCCTCTCTCATGCTGACACGTGAATGTATATGAGCCGATGGTACAGAGTGTTTCGGAGCCCTTAGCCGGGGTTGTGAAGGTACACGACGGAATTTAAAGCAAATGCGCGAAAATTTACAGATCTAGCGAGCAGAAAGGACAGAGATTTTTCATATTTTCAAATTATTAGACATATTCATGTAAATATCCATATTACAGAAAAAATGTCTCTCTCTGTATCTCTCTCTGTGTGTGTACAAATATAAAGGGGGTCCAACCACCGGACCCCCTTTCTGCATCCGCCAATGATCAATGATCAAGGCCTTTTTTCTTGAGGAGATTTTTTCCACCACAATCTCATTTAATTTTTTTGAAATAACCAACACATATTGATATTTTCTAACTTTAAATATACGAGCAAAGCATTCGGTTCAGAGTAGATAGGGTATATATAATATATAGTCGTTGACTTCTTGAGTCAGATAGGGTATATAGTCGTCGACTTCTTGGGTCAGGAACTCCATGGAATTTGTAGAGTTTTAAAATGAATATATTAAACCAAGTATCGTTGACTTCCAGAGCTTCATAGCTATAAATCCATTCCAACTTAACACATCGGTGTTCTTTAAAAAGGGGGTCACTTTTACTTGATTTAGTCTATACATTCAATAACTGCAAATTCAAGGAGTGGGGATCTCTTTTTTTTTAACTAAAAAAACTGGACAAAATCTACCCATTGCGCGGTTGCCGTGCGCAGAACAAGGGATTTTTCCCTGAAGAAGAGGGTATCCAAAACTGTCCACTCTATTTTTAAATAAAGTGCGGTAGACACCATACTATTTTGGGGGCGATAAAAGGGGCTGACGTGTTCATCTGATAATTTGCCATAATTTCTTTAATCTCCAAAATTTTTGGACATTACAATCTATATGGGGTTGTTGTCGCCCGCGTGGCGCAGTGGTTAGAGCGTCGGCTCTAGAGTCGCGAAGAAAGGAGTCAATCCTTACGTCGCGGGTTCGAATCCCACTGTGGGACGTGGAGACCGGTCCTTCGGATGAGATCGTATAAACTGAGGCCCCGTGTCGCAGAAGGTGCTGGCACGAAAAAGATCCCTCACTGCTCAAAGGCCCTGAGTGGCGAGCATAGGACAAAATTTGTAGCCCTCCACCGGCAAGTGGTGGCGTCTCCATATGAGTGAAATATTCCCGAGAGGGACGTTAAACAACATACAACCAACCAACCAACCATCTATAGGGGGTTGAGTTTCCCGAGAAGGCGCAAATAGGGGGGATTCACCTACAATATTTTTTTTCACACTGTAAATTAAATAATCCTCCACTTTCTATTTCCACTATTGAAGAGTTAATATAATTCTTAGTGTACTCTTTTGTGAATAAGTCGGAGAATGTACACATCTCGCAGGATTTCTGGGACAAACGTGACATAAACATGTAAAAACAACACGTTGAATGTCGATGAACAAATCCTAACAAAATGCATACGAAAGTTTTTATTGTTGTGGACTTTATTTAAGGGACATTATCCCTCTGCTCCACATTTCACGACTTTTTTTTTAAAATTCCAAACATTGATTTTCAGCAAAAACTTTAACATTGAAATTCAAATAGAAAATAGATTTTTTTTGCACTATAAGTATGAAATAAGCGTTCATTATGTTTGAATTATTTTTTCAGAAATGAATAATATGTATTTTGTCAAGAAAATTTATATGGTCATTAAAAAGATCAATTATTTTTAAATCTCGCAATTAAATTAGAAATATTATATATAAAAATAATATTTGCTCTCAAATATGTAATTCCCTTTAGAAAACATACCCAATGCTTTTTTGAGAATATCAAATTGTTTTCTCCTTGTAACGAATAAAATGCATCCATAAACAAGAGTGATCGTTCAATGGTGAAATTCTTTTTGAATGAAATAAAATATTAATTAATTTTAAACAATTTAAAATTTATTTAAATTAAAAGACTTACACTTAGAGATAGGTTTTTTTTTTCAACCTGTACACCGTTTAACAGGAACGTATTTGTTTTGAATATTAAAAATAATTTATAAATATTAGCAATCAGAACTAGAAATCAACCTTTAAACGCAAAATTAGGCAATCTGAGTTAACTATAAAATGGTAAATGATAAGAGATTTGTTCTATGACAATTCACTGAATTTCATGATAAAATGTCTGCAGAAAGTTATCTTTCTTATCCGTAGAGTTATTTCTCTTATCAGAGTATCAATGAACCTTAAATCAAGAGTAGAGATGACAAGGATATTATCTATTTATCGTAATGGTATACATTTTAAGTCAATACACATACCTCAGAAATATCGTATTTTTATTAATTGATGATAAAGTTAGGGTTTTCGATTTTTTACATATGTCTTTTAGTTCTTCTATTCTTTATTTAGAATGACAAATGCACATAATCTAAAATTGGATTGATACTGGCATTTTTGGTATTATCCTCAATGCCTCCAGGCTACCTCAATGCCATGCTGTCCCAGTCAGACGACCAAACTGACGAGTTCACTGATGGGAATATAACGTAAAATGAAAAAGGGGGGCGTAACCACTCATTTAGATCTATATCCGCATATATAGGTACATATATAACATAGGAATATATTGTACATTTCTTCCTTCACGAAAATGTGAATAATCTTGTTTATAAATACAAAACACTTGCAAACTGTACCTGTACTAAATATTTGTATATTATTGGGACACCAAATTAATTGTGCGTTCATATTATATACATTGTAGTACCATTCAGAGATTTGATCAAGCTAAGCCACTAGCACCTGACGTTACTTATTTTTTTTATATAAAAAAAACCATACCTAATATACATTTTTAGGGGATTATTATTTATCTAAAAAAAATATACAAGGAATGTGTATAAGGTATGGATTTTCAATACATTGTATAATTTTTTATATAAGAAAAATATGTAACGTCAGGTAGATGTAAGGTAAGCATCGACTTGTAGCTATTCTCCAGTAAGCAGCAGTAGTATAGTGTACATCTACAATTGACCCTGAATGATATCCTAGAAGAAGAGAAAACCCCCACGCAAGCTTTAAGGAGATTTTTACAGAAGAAGATGGAGATAGAGGGGAAAAAAAGACAATTTTATTATTTATTGCATCTACAGAAGTGTTGATGAAACCCTCAAGTACCTCAAACTGGGATTTAATGAATATCATATATGTGCAAAAAAAAAAAAAAAAGATTGTCAAGAATAAAGTGAAATTAATGGGAAAATCCCATATTTTCAAGAAAAATCAGATTGGATTTTTTTCGCTCATAAGAATATCGAATACTAGCCGTTCATTATGTTTGAATTAACTTTTTTTCCACTCATCTATATTTTATCACCACATGTACGGCATCAGATATTTCCGGTTCCGTTTCCCGTACCCAATTCTTGATTTTGAAATTCAGAAAATGGTCTTGATAACGACTAAATAAACTCAGACTTTATAATCATCAAGAAATAAATATCAGTGAAAAATTAATGTATTCTGTTTTAAGTTTAAATATTAAAGTGATTTAACTTGGAAGTATTGTTTCCGTTTAGCAACACCTGATACATTTCACACAGTTTATGATATGCTTCCTTTGTGATATATAA
Source organism: Saccostrea cuccullata (assembly GCF_032062105.1). Taxonomy (NCBI): domain Eukaryota; kingdom Metazoa; phylum Mollusca; class Bivalvia; order Ostreida; family Ostreidae; genus Saccostrea; species Saccostrea cuccullata. Next base: position 75,111 of record NW_026938355.1, read on the forward strand.
CTTTATTCCCCCCAAACAAACTAGCTTGGATTAAATTGGTAGTATGTTATGAAACTTCAATTGCGACTCTTGGAAAATTCAGTCATCTGTGAACATTTTACAAACACTTACATGTACAAGAGTATACATGCATTCCTTACTAGCTGTTCCGGTGCCATTGTCATCTTGAATTTTCCGAGTGGCAGTAAATACAAAATATACATCATGACACCATTGTTAAACTCATTTGCTCCAAAATATATAAACGACCCCGTCCTCATCAAAGATCCTTCAACTACTAGTATACGCATCTTAACAATCATTTTGTCTGTCTGTCCGTCCGTCAACCTGTCCGAATTTTAGGCATTTTACTAGTATGGTAGTAAGTATGCTTTTCAGAGAATCCATTTTGTGTTAATCAATTGATTATAGAGGATTCTGTTTTTAGAAATATTTAATCGTCCGTCGAAGCCTTTTGAAGTCAGTTACACACATGAAGATCGACTACTGCCCATGAACATGCTGAAGTCGCCTGGCGGATCCTCTGGCTTCCATGTTTCCATATATTTGACGCCTCGGATTTCTTTGCTGCATCTCCCTGGAGTACCAGCACTAACTAGTGATTCCTTGAATAGCACGTGTTATCAACTTAAACATATTTTATTTCTCCACTGTTTGACCACCAATATAAATTAATTGGACAATCTTAGCATTTATTTTCTATAGTTTAGCAATCAGTACCAATATCTATCCATCAATATTTTGTGGTCTTTCACTAGTTTTGGAGGAAGAATAGGGAGGGATACGTCCGATGGTTCGAATGATACAGTATTAAACTCGGTATAACTATTTACATCTTTTGACTACAATTTTGTTTAAATGTTCAAAGACATGTACTAGAGAAAAATCCTCAGGAATTTTACTCCAATATACACCTGTTGCAATATTAATACACGTAAGTATGAGCATGGCACTTAAAAACTGTTCTATTAATGTATGTCATAAAATATAGAATGATGATCATGTGTTTATCATTTCACTAGGAATGCTATAGGGCTAACGAAAGTTGTCATATGATGCTCAGTCTTTTTTTTCCCCTAACAATTTAAGTATCTTATTCAGTTTTTTTCGTATCTGCAACAAACGAAACTCCATTATATTGTCAAATGTTTTGTTAAACATGCATTTTTTTTTTTATTTTCTGTTAAGGCAAAGCAGACTCAAACTTGACTTCCGGTAATGGTATGAAAATCGTGCAACCGGTCAATGACCGATATTTACAAAATTGAAGATTATCCATACTTTCTAGATACAAAATTCTTTACTATACAATAACCAAGGAATGAAAATGAGATTAAGCATTGCCCATTCTGTGACATAAGCGGTTCAACACCTCATCGACCGGTCCAACATCTCACTCAGCGGTCCAACATCAATTTTTTATGCGCTCAGCAAACCATTAGAAATGTTAAGAATTTTTTTCGAATAGATTTGTATAGGAAAAATTTCTAAAGGTATAACAATAGTAGTTAATGTTGATAGTCCTATAGTCGTTATTGACTAATTGACAAAAGAATTTTCTAACCAAAATGAGGGATCGGCGTTTATTGAGAATTGGGGAGGGGGGAGGGGTTACAAGGTCTTACATGCATATTTTATCACAACACCTTGAATTTGAAACATTTTTCTTTATTAATTCTAAAAAAAAAAAGACACTGACATTATGTATCATGGCTGCGGTGTTTTCATTTGAAGTAAAGTGTACAATAACTGGAAATATGTATCGATAGGCTGTCCGCTTAGCCTGGAAAAAAATTGCCGTGTAAATAGATTATTGAACACCAAGGCAATTTCATAATTTTAAATTACATGTATTCTGAATCTGAATTACAGAATGAAATAGGCTTTGTTATATACAAAGGCAAAATTTTTGGAAGTGAAATAAAAGTCTTTATATACATAAACAACTTGCGTATTACAAACTACGAAATGCTTTAAGGAACTCTGCAAATATTTCATTCATCGCTGCAAAAATTCAAGTTTTTGACATGAATTCCACACAGAAAAATATTTAAACATCACACCTATTGTAATATAGCGTTTTAGCAGAATATACCATACTTGCCAGGGGCGGATCCAGCAATTTTAGAAAGGGGAGGTTCCAGGGTTGTATCCCTCTAACCCCCCCCCCCCCCCCCACACACACACACATACCCCGGTACTCTCAAGCAAAAATTCACAGACTTGTATGGAAAGGTCTAAGGTTGTGGTAAATACTATCTTTGTTTAATGTCATTATTTAAAAAAAAAACTTTACCCAGTCCGAACCAAAATTAAAAAAAAAAAAAAAAACCGCACCTTTCAAAAAGAAGCCTTAAAGTTGAGTGGATTTGTATCATCTATAAAGAAATTTCTTAAAGAATTTGAAAAAAGAAATCGGGGTGGGGGGAGGGGTAGTGGGGTGCGCGTGTGCTTTAAAACAAAGAGTTACATGTTAGTTCCTTAGATAGATTTAGATATGATTTTATAAAAACCGTTACGTATATAGCCGACACAGCCAAAGATCAAGGGAATCCAATATAAAATTAAACCACGCATGTTACAATATCATATCATAAATAAGATATATATTTTAAAAAAAAAAAGCGGAATATATTCTACCATTCTCTCATATAAAAAATAGTAGTGAAGGTGAATGGAGGAAACTAAATGTGTAAGAATCTATCTATTCAATAAGTAAGAAAGACGTACAAATATTTATTCTCAGAAAACTTTTTATTCTCTCTCTCTCTCTCTCTCTCTCTCCACTAAGCAAAAAATAAAGGGTGGGTTCCAACCCCCATAACCCCTCCCTCTGGATCCGCCAATGCTTGCTATGTTATTTGCTCAACTAGAATAAAGTGCAGCTGTACTTCATCTACCGATTTAGAGTTATTCGCCCTGATACAGAGTTGTCGTGATGCGACAGCTCTCGAATAACGGGTATCTTTTTTTCTTGATTTTCGAACAACACCTGAATTTTCCTTCTTCAACTTCGAATTTTTGTTCTGTCTTTCTTATGAACGCACAAACGTAAAATACTGGTAGGAAGAAGAGATTGTGCGGTCACTTGACAAAAACTACATCATTGTACAATTAAAAGTCATGCATGAAAATAAGTGACATGAGGTTTGATTGGCGATGATACCGGAAAGTTATTGAAATTTTTATTTATGATGGATTGGTGTATTCTGAGTGTTTTGCACTCGTCACAGCCCTTCGTCCAAAACTCCAAATAAATAAGGATACACCATAATAAATATTTCATAATACTTATCACTACAGACTTTAAAAAAAAAAAAACATTTACAACGAACAAAAATCAAAATTTTCAAATGTCAGATACTAGTATCTAAGGATCTAGGCGCTCTTGACAATTTACACCGAAACTGGGTGTATATAGTGTAGCATAATATGGACGTCAAAATTTCAACCAGCTAGGCAGATCCTTTTACAAATGTAGTAGGAGTTCCGGATAAGAGTTTGGTAGCTTCAAATCTTTCGATATTATAGAATGGTGGGCATTGGCGGATACAGAAGGGGGGGGGGGGGGGTCCGAGGATTGGACCCCCCTTTTTTGCCAAGTGGAGAGAGAGAAAGAAATAAAACGTATCTGAGAAGAAAATATTTGGACGTCTAACTTATGCGTGGAATAGATAGATTCCCACACATTAAGAGTCCTCCATTCACCTTCATTATTACTTTTTATATCAAAATATTGTATATGATTTTTGAATATTTCTACACAAGTACCTGTGTCTAAAATGCGTCTCTTAACTGACAGTGAAATTATATACTAAGTACTATTTTTACTCCTTTATCCAAAAATTTTTTAGAATAATTATTACATCTGAACATAAACTTCCTTCACCAGGAAAAAAAACTAAATTCAACATTGAAACGAACAAACAGTTTTGTGAACAATTCAGTAGAGAGACAGAGTTATATACCTGTGATGTACAACGTAAAGCTGCAAAAGAAAGGTACGTTAATATTGTGGATTAATACTACTATAATTCATACGTGTTTTGAAGTAATCTCGTCACAAGTCTTTATGTATATCTATTAATTAACATTTAATAAAATATTGGATAACACTGTCCAAAGTATGTTACAAATGAAACCCCAATATTCCTTTTACACAATGCAGGGGCGGTCGGATCAAACTCGTCTTTTTCCGTATCGGAGATCAAGACCCGAAGAGGATTTCGGAAATAGCCGAGTAGCTACGATTGAATACGAATGAATCTGACGTCACAGCGGAAGTGACGCCGAGCTGTGTCTGCACTGGCTGTGTTGAGATCGAAGGAGGCTGCATATCTTCGTGTTTCTCCGCGTTTTAAAGCATGTTTTCCTATTGCTAACATATCTTTATCTACTGCAGCATTTTCTTGGCAATGTTAACGCGAAGGATGGGATTTTTCGAATGCAAACTGCAAGGTTAGTGAAAATATTGGAGAGAACGAAATAACCCGATCTTCCTCGGCGTTTGAGTGTGAAATACGTTACGAGTTACGAAATTTACGCAAGCTGGTGAGGATTCTGGAATCTTTTGAGAGTATTTACTGAACATTATTCAGGACTGGATGTTAATTTGAACGTTTTTAATCAAAATCTACGATTAGAAAGTAGTCAGGCATGCGCAATAGGGGGGGGGGGGGGGGGGGTTAGTTGTGCCTGGCATGACTAACCCCATTTACGCGTGCGCTAACTAACCCTGCTGAGACTGACAAAAAACTGACTAAGCCTTGACTTTAGGCAAAGTCCAAAAAATAAAATGCATGCAAAAGAAAAAAAAGAACACCAGCACAAACAACATTCCAGAAACAAATAAAATGATTTAAAACAAAATAATTATAAAATAAATAGAAAAAAAAACTTAAATTCTAAAACTATTAACTAAACTAAATTTTAATAGAAATGTTCATGTTAGTTGACTAAGTTAGTCAAATACTAAGACAATTTGCAATGGAAATTCTTGTTAGTTGACTAAGTTAGTCAAACTAAGACAATTTGCAATGGAAATTCTTGTTAGTTGTCTAAGTTAGTCAAATAATAACACAAAATGCAATGGAAATTCTTGTTAGTTGTCTAAGTTAGTCTAACTAAGGGATTTTTTCTTGAAAACCCCAAATTCCAATAATCAAAATAATTCCAATTTTAAATAATATCTCTACACACACACTTCTCCTCTTGCTTCTGCCTTTTTCTCTATCCACTTGGGTGTAGTCTATAACTCTATGGTTTTGGGATCTGTAGGAAGAGAACACGACTAAGTCACTTATAGCTCAGGAGGCAGAGGAACACAAGGATCTGTGGGAGAAAGAGGTGATATCTCGATCTAAACTCGGTCTCAAGGTACGTCTCAGAATCCCTCAGCTTAACTAGCCTCTGCTCTACTTACCAATATACTCATGCTGCTAATGTAACACTAGTGTAGATATATATATTCAAACCAAAGACAATACAACAATCAAACTTCAAACTTAGGTAAAAATAGTTGATATAATTATATATGATCTTTATGAATTGATCTTGTTAAAAAATAAGTAAGATTACCGGTATCTAATTTCAATCATTCTGTAATGCTGGTAATATTTTCCTTATTTTTTTCCAGTTTAAGTGAAATGAATATTTTTTCGGATATGACTATATGGATATTTTTTTAGGCAGACTAAATATTCTTAATATTAATGCTTATATTGTAAGCATAGTTTTAATAATTTCTATTTTAAATTCCAGATCTCCCAGTATGAAAAGCAGAAACAGGATGCATTTGTTCAGCTGGAAGAGGTGAGATATACAGTAAACAAGAGTTACATTCTTTCCAAATCAAACTAAAAAGACAGATTTTTTTATATCCATCATATGTTTTTCAGGAGAGAAGAAAGCACAGAAAGACGATAGAAGCCAAGAGGACAGCTGAAATGAAATTGGAGGCCGAGATAGACAAGTAAGATAACTCTGTAAGGCCAGGTTACACAAATAAGATAACTCTGTAAGGTCGAGATAGTCAAGTAAGATAACTCTGTAAGGCCGAGATAGACAAGTAAGATAACTCTGTAAGGCTGAGATAGACGAGAAAATAACTCTGTAAGGCCGAGATAGTCAAGTAAGATAACTGTGTAAGGCCAAGATAGACAAGTAAGATAACTCTTGTAGGGAAGATAACTCTGTAAGGCCGAGATACACAAGTAAGATAACTCTTGTAGGAAAGGTAACTGTAAGGCCAAGATACCCAAGTAAGGAAAGGTAACTCAGTAAGGCCGAGATAGACAAGTGAGATAACTCTTGTAGGGAAGGTAACTCAGTAAGGCCGAGATATACAAGTAAGATAACTCTTGTAGGAAAGGTAACTCTGTAAGGCCAAGATACCCAAGTAAGGAAAGGTGACTCTGTAAGGCAGGGATTAATCTAGGGCATATTTACTACCGATATTCGGTGTTTTTCCCCTAGAGAAAATTTCCCCTGAAGACCTAATTTTCCCCTTTTGATGAGTAAAATATTCCCCTTACAATTAAAAAAAACCTGAAATATTTTTTTTTCTTCATAAAAACTGAAAATAGAAAGTAAAATTTTTCAGTGTATGAGAAATATGGTTTTACTTTGCTACTTTATGCACTTTAAATGGTCATAAAAAAGCTGAAATTCAATTGTCCCCAAGTCAGGGCTTTCCCTGCTCAAGTGGTCACCAGATCCCGGCTGATTTTCCCAATTATTCCAGAAAGGGTATTTTCCCCCAAAACCTAGATTAATCCCTGTAAGGCCGAGATAGACAAGTAAGATAACTCTTGGAGGGAAGATATCTCTGTAATACAGAGTTCTATGGAAGTTAAAATGCTTCAAGTTTTAATCAGAGCTTTAAGTCTAATCTGCCATTTGTGTCTTGTCTTGACAGGAATACTCAGCTACAGAAGGAAGTGGCCAGTTTAAAAACTTACCTGAAGGTGGCCAAGAAGAGATTAAAGGTGTGTAATGAGTTATTTATGTTTGACAGCTTTGAGCCCTTCTTTGCTGTATATACTGGTCTAGCTTATCAGTTCTCTTTGTATATAAATGACAAGAAAGAAATGTTGATCATCATCTATACCCGTAAAAATTTATTCAAAAAATTGTTTTAATAAGAGATTGCGAGTCAGGATGTTATAAAAATGTCTCTTGTCATTTTCATAATTTTAAACAGAGTACATGTTTATTGTAGTATTTCAATCTAGCTTTTTCCTAAAATAATACAACTTTGATGATAGGAAAATTATGTTTATTTTTCATTGATTGAATTGCTTCAGTACATGCAGTTCTTTAAGTTACTATTAATGAACAAAGGTAATAGAAACAGTCCTTTTAATGACTTTAAAATGAATTTAATAAAAATGGATTTCAGGAGCATGATGCAAATATCACTCTTGACAGTGTATGTATAACTTCTGTAATAAAAAAATCTTTTTAGATAGTTGCAACATAGTGTATTTGTAATTTCTGTAAAGAAAACAATATTAGCTAGATACAAGTACAATGTAGCCAAATAGCTAGGAGAATATATCTCTGATATAAATCACATCCTTATAGACTTCTTTGTCTCCTGATCCCTGTTGTCTCACTTTTGTTTTCATATCAGTTTTGTTTCTGAAAATCTACCACTCTCATACTGGAAAGGAAGTCAGTGCCCTAGGTGTTAATGTGGCTTCAAATCATTTAATTCTGCAAAACAATGTTTATTATATACTTAAGTCCTACTTACATACTTAATCTATTATTATTTTGTGTGACAAAATGAAATATATTTTTATTATCATTCTCAAATTTAAAATAATTGAAGTCACACCCATGATGCACCTGCACATTGATTTCCTGTTCCTGTTTTTCTCCCTCATTACCTCCCCTTTCCTGCTTCCTTCAGGGCCTTGATTCCCGTGACTCTAGAATTAACTCCCTGAGTGCTGATTTTGATCGTGAGCGTATGACCATGGAAAGTACTCTATCTTCTGTCAGACAGCAGGTAAACCATTCATAATGCACAGAGAAAGAGTGGTTTTATTAATAATCATTTGCTGTGCACAGTAAACATATACACTCTATAATGTAGGGAATAGTTTATATTTCTGTATAATATAAAGTTATTTTTGGCAGCTTATTTCTTCATGAGGTCTACCTAAATTGGCAAATGTAACTTCTCTTCTTTTATATCATACTCATCATCTCTATCTCATGTCTCTCTTGTCTCTTGACCTTTGTTGACCCCTGTAGCTTCAGGACTTACAGCTTCATTTGGAGAGAGAGGTAGATGAGAAACAACGACTCCAATCCAAGAACCTTAAGCTGCAAAATGAGCTCGCTGAGCTGCAGCAGCTCAAAAAGGCGATAAAAAAGTTGGAGCTCTCGAAAGATAAGCTGGAGAGCGAGTATAAGGCCTATAAGGTACTGGGTCTTGCCACTGTGAATGGTGCATGATGGGAAAATGAGATGCTTCACCATAATTTGTATCCAGGGAAAATGCATGCTTGTTACATATTTGTTCTGTTGCACATTGCTTGATATTGGTTCCTTTAAGTTTTAGAGTATTACAGTTAATGGATGTCGATGGCATTGAAGTTTCAATGATGAATTTACTAGATTTTGTTTTTTGCAGTGTTATTTTGTTGAATGCATGCACTTGAATAGCAGGAGAATAGTTTTTAAGGTTTGCACTCAGTGTTTCACAGTTGTGGAGAATTGCTTTGAAATTTGGATCACTTTTCCATAATTTGGTAGTTACATGTAGGTTAATATAACAACAAGTCAGCTTGTGTACTCTGAACAGTGTTCTTTTAAGGTACCCATACTAATACTCCAAATCCTGTTATTTATCTTTCAATTAATATATATGCTTAAATAATGAACAAGTTATTTCCAATTAGTTGAAGAAATATTTTTTGTGAAAAAGTCTATGATTTTTACCCTGTTATAAATGCATGAATGTTATTGCTTAATATTTAGCTGTTTGTTCAAGCATTTTAGAATATAGAGTACCAATATCAGGGGAAGAAATCCTAAATTGTACTAATAATTGTTACTTTGTCAACTTATGATTTTTTTTTTTGTCATTAGTAATCAAGTTTAATGGATTTCCTATTATGCTCTACAAAATTGTTTTATATGGGATATTTATTTGGCTTCTTGCTTCAGAGAACCACTTAAATGGAAACATTCCATAGAAATATATATTTCTCCGTTAACCAAACCAGAATTTTAGAAGTTTTTAACAGCTCTGTTATTATTGTAATATTTCCTCTTTCAGAATAAGGTGGAGACTGGCTACGTAGATCGGGAGGATTTGGAGCGTATCCAGCGCGAGATGGAGGCTCGTTACAGAATGGAACTGAACCGGAAACTGGAGGACGTCAACCATTACCTGGAGGACCAGGCTCGAGCTCGCGAGAAACTGGACATGTCTCGAGACGAAACCGAGTACAAGATCAGAGACGACCAGAAAAAGATTCAGGTAGGAAAAATCCACATAAAATATACTGGTGTTACAAATTATATTGGATGTCACTGACACGCATTTATTCATCATATTATTAATAAATAATTTTTATCCGTAAGATTAATGTTTCGAATTTAATTCTACACTCCTTGTGAAAGGAAGAATTGAAATCATGCAGATTTTAACAACAAAAGGTTTAATTATAGTGTTTTTTAATATTAAAAATTGATTTTAAAATTAACTGTTAGTTAATATGTCACTGCCATGTTAATCCTATGATTCCGTACCTTTACCCATTAGGAGGAGAATGCTTCCCTGAAGATGAAGTACGAGCAGGCTGTCGCTGAGAGGGAGAGTCGTGAGATGGAGGTCAAACGTTACAGGGAACTCTACGAGAGCGAGATGCAATGGAGGATGCGTCTTAGTAACCAGTTGATGCAGACCTCTGACAAAGCCTTCACGTACAAGTCAAAGTTAGTGTAAGTGCAGGCCCCACACTGTCACAGGCATGCGGGAGCTGGCACCTTTATTCTTCTACTGTTTCTTTAAAATCATTGATGTTTATCTGTTTTTTTCTCTGTTTGATTAAAAAACATTTTCTGATTGTTGTAACGTTATTTTTTCTGGTGCTAGTCTTAAAATTAGTAATTTTTATTTTATCTTATAAATTTAATGATTATAGACTTGCATGATTGTTGTCACTTGTTAGTACAGCATACAATATCATGTAGCTTGTACTTATTCTTAATTGCTTTTTTTTTCTTTCCTCTTTTGCATAAAAAAAGATGCATGAATTTTTATAACAGTTTGCTAATTTTTCTGTTATCTACCCTCTCCAAAATAGTCATCATAAAAATTATCTTTAATTTTTGACCCAGACAAATTCATTGCTAATCTAATATTTCTCAATTTTCCATATTTACAGCTTAGAAAAACAGAGAAACCGGGCTCTGAATACTCTAGGAAACCTCACCTTCTCAGGAACACTTAACGGCCAGTTGCTGGACACGAGCCGAATTTCAGGGACAACGGACGACCTATTTACCAGTAAACTGAAGGCCGAGTTAGATCGCAGCATCAATAAACACCTAGAAGCAGGTAGGCCAGAGTCTGTCATTGTCTCCTAGCATTACGTAACCTTGTCATTTCTACACAGAAAGCTATTAATTTCAGTAATTTATTCCTGTACTGATAAAATTAACAATTTCACATTAGTTCCCTGTTCGTTCAGTTAAAAGGCATTCATTTTATATTTTGACACAATTATATACAGATTTTACTTCATTTTGTACATCAAGGAGAAAATCAGTTGAGTACTGTCCTCTTGTTGCCTTTTTTCCTCTTGTGTTTTTTTTTCTTTCTGTTAAATGAATACAGCATGAATTTTGGAGGGGGAGACATGGTTATCTCTCTTGAAATCACACAATTTGCATACCATTATTTTAAAATTATGGAAGGTTAATTTGATTGCATGTATTTACTTATCTTGTTTTGAGGCATCAAGAAATGAAAATGATACATAAAAAATTAAAGTCTGATTAACTGGCTCCTCTATTGCATTAAAATAACCAATCTGATCTGTAGGTATACGTTTTGATGTCAAGTTGTTATAATATATGGTAAGGAATTATAAGTTGTACACAAGTGGATATATGAAACCTTTCACTTCCCACCATACTTAATTTCCTCACAACACAATCTTGCTTACTAGGTTTTCATAACATAAATAAACAAAATGCCGCAGTAATTGTAGTAATTGTTTTCATTTTGTAAAATAATTGAAGTTTAGCTGAAGTGTATGTACGTACTTGTATTATTATGATCCTTATTATTATAAATGATCATTTTATAAATTTATTTTTAAAAATGACCATGATTAAATTTATTAGTTGACTTAATTGGGAAACAATTACTGTGAATCAACATTTACAGATTCAATGTAATTACTGTTCCACCCTATATCTCAAGTTCAAAGTTATGTAGTAATTAACAATCACAAAATACTAACTAATTCAAAGTAAACAAAACTATGCATATATGGTTTGCTGTGTGTAGTATTCATGAATACTGTATATATTTTGGAACTTATGAACATTTTCACCTATATTAAACAATTAGCATACTGCGTACAGATTAATTGAAATTTTGTGTGTGTGTTTTTCATTTCAGCACCCCATGACAATGGAAAACCTGTGATCCGCCTACACAGTGATACAATGAACTCCTCCTTTGCCAAATCTAATGCAGACTACTTAGAAGTGCTACAGAGAAAATATCTTGTTTAGCCATCAATATTGTTCAGTCATTTCATCCATAACTTATCAACAACACTTCGTCCTTGTTTTCCAAGGGCTGAGAGAAGTTTTCATAACGATCTGTCTACATGCATATTCCAGATTTTTCTACTCGGCAAAAATCAGTTTCGTTTTTCGAAGGAATATGTTAATGCTCATCTGATTTTATGATTACATCTCTCACCATAATTATGCAATAATTATTTTATTATATGCATGAACTCATAATCAAAAGTCAACATGCTTTATCAAGATTTTAACATATATGCACACTATTATTTGTTTGGTATCTGATCAAATTGGAAGGATATTAATATTTTTTTCAGGATTACTATTCCAGTTGCATCCCATTATGAGCAAAATTAGGTTTTAGTGACCTAAAAATTTTAAGTTTTATATTTTTACTCAACTTATGCAATATTATTTTTACACAGTTACATTTACAAGTGCACATATCTGTGATATTTGGTTTTGAAGCCTTCACAAACAGAGTATAATTTACATAACATATACTACATGTAGTACATGTATTTATATTTACTTTGTGTATTTGTGAACTAGAATCTACTTAACATATCGTGTAAATAAAGGCTTTATCAACAGTTATTCAGTAGGAATTTGTACCCTAGAAGTTTAAATCTGGTGATATTAATACTCAGTGTGATAAAAGAGACATGTTTTTTCAACAGATGCTTTTCATAGCTTTAAACATTTACAGTAGACATGAAGAAGTCTTTTATAGGAAAGGGATTAGGTATTTTGTCTTTAGTGGGTTGCCATAATTTTTCTGTAAAAAACAGAGAACAATTTTGGGGTAAAGTTGGTTTGTATTCCATTCTAGTCAATTTTATTTTTATTTGCACTAGTTGAAATTTATATAAAGTGCACTTTAGGAAAAAGTTAAGAATTTTACTGATTGACAATTTTTGACTTTCTTGTCATGATTGTAACAATGGGTTATGATATCAGAAGGCCATTTAGAGAGACAAGGGTTGTATGGTGTGGATTTATTTTTTAATTATTTAGCGGGTTGTTTTATTGCACTAGTATGTATTGCACTTCCGTCCAGTAGTTTTAATGGATAAAACCTGGTGTTCATGCAGTTATCCATGCCTTATAAACTAAGGAAATCATCCATCCATTTTATGTTTTTCTTTTGTTTTATTTTTTGTCATTTTATTATTGATGTACCATCATCACATTCTATACATTATATTATAAAATTGATGATATTTTAATATATAAATTATTTTAACTGCTTAGTGTTTTGTTTATATTTATACACTCTTTTAGTTGTGTGATTGTTAATTACAGTTGAGCTTCGATATCTCGAATACCATGATTATGTCGAGGTGATTTTGAAGTCCCAAACACAAGTCATATTCTCTAAGTATTTAACCTTTGATACTGTATCTTGAATCCTAGGATACAATGTATCTTTAAGTTTTTTTCTCAGTCCCATGGCCCCCAGGCCAGGTTCGAGATAATGAAGTTTGACTGTATATTTTTAAGATTCTTTTGAATCCTTTAGTAAGTTTAATATTTATCAAGGGTTTCGGGGCAAGGGATGTTCCCTGACTCCCGCCCCTTAAATCTGCTAATGTAGGTATTCAAACTTGGTGTGACATTAATAACAGGTCATCTGTATCTGCATTCTCACTCTCTGCCTTTCCGTAGTGTGTTTGAGTCCCTTTCTTTTCAACACCCCAGTAAATATTCTTCAAAACAGTATTTTAGCGACAAAATGTGCAAATGTTCATGACTTAATATATTTGTATGACTGGCCATTTTGTTATCCACTTTCTTTCATTAATTTTTCTCAAAAACCACTGTAGTGTAAGCCAGAAAAGATGAATTTTAAAAGGAAACATCCTCGGTAGTGTTTGTTCAAACTTTTGACTCTGGAGGTACAATGTAGGAAGGGGCAATACCCTCGGGAAAAGAGTGGTTTATAAATCGCTCCTACATTGACTTATATCGGTCCTTTGATAAAAGTTTCCTAAATGGATTAGGATCTTCAAACACTTTGTCATGTTGACCTACTTTTGAATTTTGCACATATTTCATTTTTTCCTCCCAGTAAGTCCAGCGTTGGCAGAAAAAAGAACCCTCACTAATCAATGGTCCTGTGTGTCGAGTATAGGTATGAATTTGCAACCGTGGTGATGTCTTCTTATGAGAGAAAAAATTCTCGAGAAGGGGGTTAAACCCACCACCACCACCAAAGAAAAATACACAAAACAAAATATACAAATCTGTATGGAAAAAAGTGCAAAACTTATAGACTCCATGAAATTTTAAAGGTGTGATCAGGTGCTAGGGAGGATTAAGCATCCCCTGTCTACAGATCATTTTTACCTATACTGCGACGTGTCTGTGGAAAGAGGGGGTGCTAAACCTAAACTGCAATGTTTAAAGCCTATACTAAGTCAGCATGTATTGCTAGGGCGTTTTTTAAAAAGATATCAACCGATGAAAATTCTTGAATGAATCAAATAAAAATATATTTTTAAAAATACTAAAAATATTCTAGATGTTTCTTTTATCAAAAATTGTTTTTAGAATAAGTGTTCATGTACAACACCATATATAGACATTAAAATATAGAACACAGTTCCCTCAGCGACTGGAACTCTTCAACTCCATGGAAAAAGACAAAATAGTTCAAACTACGTTGAAGAGTCAGTGACTGGTTATATTTTCTAATACGGTCATTATGCATAGTATATAACGACCAAACGTAACCATAGGTCACCCGGCCGCGTGGTGCAGTGGTTAGAGCGTTTTCTCTAGATTCACCGAGTAAGGAATTGTTTCTCATGTCGCGGGTTCGAATCCTGCATGAGCTGGAATGAAAAAAATATCTCTTAAACTTTCTACTCAAAGGGCCTAAGTGTCGACCACAGGTTAAATTTGCAGTCCCCTATCGGCAGGTGGTGGCGTCTTAATATATTATTGTGATTGAACAATCTCTAACAGGCGTTAAACTTACAAATAAGCAAACGACCGTAGAATTTACATTATGCTGACTGTAAACAAGAATGTTGAAATCCCTGTAACATAAACTTATCTATCATTAGCCTGCTTCGGTTTTACTCAAAGCATATCCTTAAGTATCGAATAAAATGGAAAACGTTCGATAAACCATATGCGGGTAATAGCAGAATAAATATTAAAGGAAGTCGAGGTTGGAAAAGCTGAATTCATCTCGCATGACATACCAACTGTGGGACGTGGAGACCGGTCCTACGGATGAGACTGTGTCGCAGTAGGTGCTGGCATGAAAAAGATCCCTCCATGTTCAATGGCCTAACTGCCGACACAATTTGCAGCTCTCCACCGGCAAATGGTGGCGTCTCCATATGAGTGAAAAATTCTCGAGAGGGACGTTAAACAATATACAATCAATCAATACAACTAAGGTTCATCAAATAATGTCGATCGTTTGGTGCATCTATAGACTGTTGAGAATTGGCCACAATAATATTCTGTTCATGCTCTTGGCAAAAAGGTTTTTTTTTATCAGACCGTAGTTAAATCGGTTATACGTACACGGTTACATGGGTTATAGAATTTTAACACAGCTAGATGAAAGAACTTCTAGTCTTCTATCTAATAAATACCGCTTTCATTTAACAAAAACTGAACTGAATACACAAAGCACTGACTGTTTACGGGAAACACAAATAATATACCTTGTTGTTTTAAACTAACGTAACATTGCTTTGACGACTACCCCCTTTCAACTCGTAAAAATGTCAATTCTTATTGCTATCCGATAAATAAAAGAACACCTTAGTAAGAATTATTAAACAAATTCCAGGGAGCGGTAATGAATAAACTCTTTCAATTACTTAATGTATCTGTTAATGCACTTTTCATTAAATAGCATACGAAATCAATTGATTTGACAATGATATAGAAAAGTACAGCTTTTCATATTTCACGCAATCTGAACGCACGGACGAAAGAAAGAACGGTATATATTGATTTCTGTGATAGAATTGGTGGTTTTTTAAATCATCTCGTTTACAGATTAAATTCCAATACTTATGAAATTTAAACACGATATTGTTCGACCCGTTCGTTTATGCTTTTCATGATTTTAATAGAGTAATTGTATAAGACATGTTGCGATATGAAAGCAATTGAAGTTTCGATCCGCTTGGCTTGACGCTTAAAATATACCTCTTTACAGAATTTTCTTTTTGAAAAAAAATTGTCAATATGTCAAAAATGGAATTATGTTTCACCTATATTTCACTGGACAATACTGGCAAAAGGGATCAATTATTGTAGGGACCCTTAGCCACTAAGTATTAGTTTATTTGAAAAGACAGAAGTGTGGCTTAGTAATGATAGGAGAATTATAGTTTTAAATCCTCTTAAACTCTTGGATTATATTTGGAATACCCAAACAATTGTTCGTACCACCTTCGTTTACAACAGCGTTTTATTTCCCCGTGAAGTTGATCTACCGAACAGTCGGTTCCTAAGGAAATCCGTTATCTTGGTGTATCCATATGGCAGTCTTGATATTTATACATTTAATGTGTTCCTGACTGTTACATAGAGAGACAAAAAGTGGTAAATCTTACGAACGTGGGGTAGAGGATTATATCATTTTATCTACCCGGCAATTGACACAGCTCTCAAATATTTCCAATAATTTGCGAGAAGATATTATTCGTGGACTGATATGATTTTATGAAGTGACATAGGTATTTTCGGTAATTCAGCATGAGTTTTGGTAGTGGTGGTGAAGTTAAGAAAAAGAAGGTATTCTATGATGAATACACGGGAAGTTTTTACACGGAATCCAAAATGGAAGCGCTGCAAAGACAGTGCGATTACAGAGCAAAGATGGCTAACGTCCTAAATCGCTCTGAAGTTGCTAGACTTAAAGTGAAACAAAACACTGTGAAAGCCGCTCAACATATTTTCGAAATGAAGAACGAACGCGAAAGAACCATGTTTCAGGAAAACTTGAAGGACCACAAAGCATATAAACAAGTGCTTGAGAACATCATGAAAGAACGTGCCAAAGAGCAAGACTGGGACGACAAGTACGGAATATACGGACCTGGAATTAGCAGGCAAGAACTAGAGAGTGAGGTTCAGAAACAGTTACACGAAATGTCGCCCATTGTTAGGCGAAAACGGGCTGCGGAGCTCCTTCTTAGCCAGAGGAAAAGGGTGGAGGTGTTCGATAGAACAAAGCAAACTCCAGAACTCCTTGAGAAAGTACATAAGAAAAGAATGGAGCAAATTGAAAAAGAGAAGGAGGTTGAGGAATCCCCACGAAAGACTCCGAAGTTAATTTTACCGCCAATCACTGTGACACTACGAAAAGATGATCCTAGAAACAGCATAGAATTACCGAACGATATGTCAGCGCTGCCCACTGTTTTTGTCACGCAAAGATCCAATATATAGAGAGACAATCAAAGAAAAAGGTCTACGCTATGGTGCTTTTGTATTTAAGTTTTTTTTTATTCGTTTCGTTAAAAAAAGGATACCATGTTGCGTATATTGGTCAAGAGAACATGTCAGGATGAATGGCTGCATTTATTATTAATGATAAATTTTGTGAAAAAGCTTATATCTGAGAGTTATAGTTGACGTTGAATCTGTTAATAATTGTTCAATTCCGCCATTTTGAATATTCCAGAATATCCATTCCTGTATGAATGCATGTATCTCTAAAGGAATTTGAAAGTTTATTTTTATTTCAAAGTTTTTGCATCTTTCGGTATAATAACCAATTCATTGCATGAATGTTCGGGAAACATGAATACTTATTCAGCCAAGAAATATTATATTCCCCTCGGGCAAAGCCCTCGGGGAATATGATTATTCTTGGCTGAATAAGTATTCATATTTCCATCACTATCATGCAATAAAATTAATGTATTATAGTACATTGTCACTGCTCTACTTCGAAACCAAACAAACATTTTCATTTTTAATTAAATTGTGTGGTTTTTATTTCAATAAACATGTATATTTTGATATAAATTATTTTTTTAGTTAAAGGTATCATTTATCTTTCGTAACATGAGACCGATCAATTTTAAAAAATACCCCCCCCCCCTCTCTCTCTCTCTCATATCATAGCTGAACTTTTTTTATTATTATTAAGCTTATGCTCATGTTCTTTATATTCTTAATTGCTACATTATACTAGTCAGGTGTAAAACTCCGGCAATATTTATAAGCTGTATGTTTGTATTATATTGTATGACATCTGCTTCCTGTTTCAGTAAATTGTGTTTGTTTGCAAAAGTGAAATAAAATAACTTGAAATCACTTCTTCACTTTTTAAATATTACTGAAAGGAATTTATCTATAAAAGTGTGCTTCAAGTTGACATCCGTTACATAAGGACTCTTTGTGTCTGTTTAAATGTTGCACTTGCTTATAAAACAGGGAAAATTGGTGGTATTTTTATTAGACTTTTATTGCGTTGGAGTGGGTTTACATTGTGTCCATAAATTATAAAGCACCCTATTGACTAAGCTTAAATATGCATCATGTTGTTTCAAGACTTCGTCTAAGACGTCTGCACCTATACACCGTTTTCATGGTTTTATTATTTGCTAGCAGTCTGTATTGGTATTACTTGTAACTATGTAGATCAATTAAAAATTCAATGGCAGCTAGATTTCCTCAATACACTTTCATTGGTGGTGTAGGTACTGTAACTCAATAACATGAAAAGATTTTATAATATATTGCGATTAGACTGAATCTCTCCAGATATTGTACACAAGATTTAGAGACTTTCTTACCAAAAATCACCTGCATGGTCTCAGCTTGTACTTTTGATGCTGAAATCATTCAAATTCTTTCTTTTTTTAACAATACGCATAATTTTTGTATTTTATACGTTTGAAAAAAGGAAATTTAAAAAAAAAAAACTTTAAAATATATACATATATCTTTTTTTTTTAATTTTTGTTGGCATAACAACGTGATGCAAAGTATTTCAAAGATCATAAAGATAATTTTGTTTGTAATTATTAACTGATTATACGCTCATCTGAATTACATCATTAAGTCGGATTTAATTTCCCTGTGTATATATCCATGTACTTAAAATTCTCGTAACAAATAATCCATATGCGTATCAAACTTTGGTATACATTTATTTTAAGAGTCGAAAAATTAATCCGTTGATCTGGCATTTTTCTCTCAAAACAAAATCTTGGTAACCTATTATGAGTAACCTCATAGATTCTTGTTTCATCCATATACTAGTAAAACTATGCTTAAAATATTAAAATGACGATCCCTTAAATTGTATGTAAATAAAATTTTAACAATCAATTATTCAAAAATATGAATTCAAACTAACCCTGGAGAAGATGGAACTACTTTTTTTTCTTAAACCAAGTCAGCCTTTTCTCACATTATTTCATTCACGAAATGTCTTTTTTTGGGGGGGGGGGAGGGGGTTATTACCTATCTGTACATTTTATCAAACGGTATGTGTTATCTTAAATTTTCAGAGACACCTGAAAAAGCATCGTCTCAAGCCACGGTCCGGAGTCCGTATATATTCTCTCCTCGTTCAACCACGGCCAGAATGGGAGAGGATCGTACAATTTGGCCGTGGTTTGCGACGATGCTGAAAAAGGAGAGAGTTTCTTTTGGCGAGAAAGCTGGCATTTTTCAAATCTTGAGAAGAAACGAAGTTTAGTTTAAGTTAAGCCTTAGGTTTATATTTATACATGTATAAATATGATATGCCGGGTACTTGGCTTAATTGCATTTACGAAACGAACAAAATATGTTAAAACTTCCATTAAATCCATTTTGACAACAAAGGCTAATTTAACAGTTATATGTTAAAATTCAATATTTTCTTAATCTTCTGAATTAATTACCGTACTGTAGACATTTATCCTAATCCACGGCACACGTGTGATATCGCCGGCTGTTGATCACGTCTCTTTTTAACATTGTATACATAGGATTATAAATTATCAAGATTATTATCATCAATTTTTTTTTTACATTCTTCTTTATTTAACACCTCTTCCTTTTACAACCAAACAGAAAACACCTCTTGCAAGTTACTGGAAATAATATGCAAATTATTTAACTTGATTTGAGATATAGTATTTATCGCTGTTTATTATTTTACATGTAGTCAACAATGACAATATCAATCAAAATGAAGACTTGATATGTAGAATATATATAAGCTTTATACAGACACGTGACATAGTTCTAGGAGGAAATATTTTACAAGGGTAGAGTGTAGATTGTACAAACCCGAGTTATATTGCGTGCATGCAGGTGAATGTGTTAAAATGACGGGGGGGGGGGGGGGGTCTAACTTTTTTCACACAAACAAGTTGTATTATTATACTACCATGGAATGGTGATGGCAACTACGAGTTGTCTAAATCTGTTGTTAAATGTAGGGTTAATAAATTGTTAATACTATACCTGTAAGAAAAAATTATATATGTGTATTTTGTTCATCGTCCAGTTCAAGTATAGAATTGAGACAAAATATCAAGCGGGTTATTTTTTTATGGTCGGAGATCCTATTCTCTTAACAAAGAATATTTGTTGAGAATGTAAGGAATTTTTTTAAATATTTGTTTGGCTTTCTATGAAATTTCGTTGTTGGTGACCTATACAAAATTCTAATTTCACACATGGATGGATTTTGTAGTGAAGTTTTAATTTACACAGACTTTAGAATTACAAGATTGAATTTGCCAAATTACCAACTCAGTTACATATTTTCGTGACTTTTCATAATTATCGTACGTAGGTGTTGATTTTTTAAATCCTACTTCTTACACTGATTAGTATATGTACGAACTATCATATCTTTTTGCAGCCATTTTAACCCCCACCCCATTCCCCATAACGGACATCTTTTATCGCTTGCTTTTCAGATATTCAATCCACCACTTTTAAAAAGAATGAGCGTACGTGCCTAGGTTAATTAAAGTATATACGGGAAGAAAAATTAGAAACAGTCCATCATTTCCGGCATTAAAGATTTCCAGCGAAATATCGAGTGACCAGGTATGTCGATTATACCCGGAGGCAGGACTTAAGGGCCGGGTGGGGTTCCACTTTTCCATTTTTTTTCTGAGAATACATTTTTTTCATATGTTGACATTTTAATATTTAGACACTTCTCGCTCATTACCCCTTCACACACACTTTTTGTTTGCTATAGAACCGAATTCATCCAATTTCCAGCATTTGAAAAAAAATAGGCCCTAATTTGAAAAATTAGAGAACTCCCATCCACCCAAATGAAATATAATTTTAAAACAAGATGTGTTTGCGAAACACTGATGCCCCCGTATGGCAATATAGTGAAGGTTAAACTTTCTCAAATGCAGATCAAATATGTTGGTACCTAAAGTAAGGCCTTTACAAATGTGAATATGAAACCCTAGCACCACCTGCTCAAGGGTTATGACCAGGTTTGACATTTTTAAAGGTAGGAAAAACTGCGGGGTCAAGGTCAAAGGGTCAAGGTTGTTGGTTTCTAAAGAAAGGCTTTGTTTTAAAGATTATGAATGGAAAGTATGAAAACGCTGGCCCTTACCGTTCAAAGGTTATGGCCAAGGTTAAAGTTTGCAAAAAGAAGGTCAAACTCTAAGGGCAAGGTCAAAGGGTAAAGGTTTTTGATACACAATGAAAGGTCTTGTCACAAGGATTACGTATGTGAAATATGAAAGCTCTAGCCCCTACTGTTCAAAAGTTATGGCCAATGTTAAAGTTTGTAATAAGTAGGTCAAACTCCAGGGTCAAAGTTGTTGATATCCAATGAAAGGTCTTCTTACAAGGATTAAATACTGTATTTGAAGTATGAAAGCCCTAGCCCTTACCGTTCAAAAGTTATGACCATAGTTAAAGTTTTTTCATAAGTACGGACATCTCCAAGGTCAAGGTCAAAAGTCAAAATTCCTGGTTTCAAATGAAAGGTCTTACCAAAAAGAATTGATATTTGAAATATGAAATTCCTTGTATCTACCGTATAAAAGTTAGGGCCAAAGTAAAAAGTTTGAATTTTTTGTGTAAATTTCGTGGGTCAACTCCAAGGTCAAGGTTCTTGGTATCAAATGAAAGGTCTTGCCACAAGGATTCAATATGTGAAGTATGAAAGCCGTAATCCTAATTCTTCAAAAATTATGGCCTTGTATCTACTGTTCAAAAGATATGGCCAAAGTAAAAGTTCAAAATTTTTGTGTAAAAGTGGATCAAGGTCAAGGTCAAAAGATCAAATTTGGTGGTGCCCAGAGAAAGGT
This sequence comes from Saccostrea cuccullata, assembly GCF_032062105.1. NCBI lineage: Eukaryota > Metazoa > Mollusca > Bivalvia > Ostreida > Ostreidae > Saccostrea > Saccostrea cuccullata. The sequence continues at coordinate 97,175 of NW_026938355.1, forward strand.
CTTGTATCAAGGAATACACATGTGAAATATGAATGTCCTAGCTCCACTAAATCAAAATTTATCGGCAAGGTTAAAGTTTTTGCGGACAGACAGCAATAGCTGACATATAGACAGACATAGAGACAGCTAGACAGACAGACGGACGGACACGATAAAAACTATATACACCCGAAACTTCATTTACGGGGGCATAAAACACGTTGTTGACTGTGGGCCTGGAGAAGAAAGTGTTTTCGAGAGGGCAGAACTTGGCTAGAAATCGGATTTGTGAACAGGTTGGATTCTAAATCTTACTACATCACGTGACATTGAAAAAGTCACATGAAATAAACATGGCGCGCAACATGAGCTTGATTTGTGGAAGACTAACTTTCTTTTTGTGTTTGATAGTAGTTTCAACATTTTCAGTGAGATATGAGCCAAACTGGGACTCTCTAGATTCCCGTCCGTTACCTCCCTGGTACGACGCGGCAAAAGTTGGTATATTCATTCACTGGGGAGTATTTTCTGTCCCGAGTTTTGAGTCGGAGTGGTTCTGGTGGGACTGGGAGGGGGTCAAAACCAACAGCGCAGTAGAATTTATGAAAGCGAACTACCCTCCCGACTTCACATATGCAGATTTCGCAAAGGATTTTAGAGCTGAATTCTTCAATGCTTCAGAATGGGCAGAGATTTTCCAGGCTTCAGGGGCACAGTAAGGAATAAAATCAATAATTAACTTGGTTTACAATCCACATAGTTACACAATATCACAGTGCACACTATGTTGACGGTTGATACTCTGACGTTACATGACGTCATTGTAAGTTGCATTACCTATCCGATGACTGAACAGTGATGATTTTAATGAAATATTTTTTAAAAACATTCGATCCTGATATTTAAAGTCTTAAACTTTTTTTGCCAAATGTATTTTTAGTTTCTACATACATAGCTTAATTAACAGGTCAAGCACAATATCCCGATAAAGGTATATTAAGCTTGATAAAGCTATATAGCTTTATCAAGGTATTTAAAATACCTTGATCAAGGTATTTTATGACGTAATGAAAATTCAAAAAAATTCTTTAAAAATTAATTACTGAAAGTCGAGTTCTGAGTTGTTGTCAGTAGTGGTGTTTCGATTATCGCCGACATCGCGGAATCTGTCGCTGAAACCCAACCGATTTCGATTAATCGGATCGGAATTTGAGATCGATTAATTGGTAAAACCCGTAAACGTACGAGTTTACAAAGAACGAACTGTTGTTGACACGAATAGTCGAATACACTACATTGGCAAAGATGGCGGCGCCCTGTGTCGCAGACGATGAGGACGACCAGCGAGAAATACTTCCCTACTCCGGCACTAAATCGAAGTCGGAGGTATGGAAATACTTTGGATTTTACAGAAAGGCAGCCAGTCCGCCTACGAAACAAAACTTAGACATGTCAAGAGCCGTTTGCAAACTCTGCAGGCGAACGTACGCCAATAAAGGTACTATATCGACTTTACGTCCTTGGTAAGAAGTTTGGGAAAACGCTATACACGCTACTGGTCCTCCAGTAATTATGGGACAGAAATCGTGCGTTTTTCAGAATTTCTAAGCAGTGTTGTACAATTAAATTAAAAAATTTACATTTCGCCAGAGGTTAACTCAAGAGCAAAACAAATATATTAAAATATTTTATGATTTTTGCTTGAAAAATTGTTTAAAGATCACTAGAAAACATACCGAAATTCATTCAAATTTTGAAGAGCGGACCAGTACTTATCGGACACCTGGTTTTTACAGGAAAAAAGATGACATTTGAGAGGTTAAAAATTGATTTCTAAACACTACTGTCAATATCCTAGGTAATGATTACATTGAATAGTAAAAAAATAAACATTTTATAGAGTCATATATCCTTTATTTCACATATGTTTCAAAATAAATATGGAAACCGATTAATTCGATTAATCACTAAAATCGGAAATCGATTATTAACCGATAATCGGTTTCAATTTTTTTCCGATTATACAACACTAGTTGTCAGTAAATTCACCCATGCATGTAAAGAACTCAAACTCAAACAAATCAGTAGAAAAACGTGTCGTGTGAGGAGACGTTATTTTATGCTTTCCTTTTGATACCAGGTGTTTTTCATGCACGAGTAGACACACTGACAAAAACTCAGAACTCGACTTTCGGTATTTAATTTTTAAAGAATTTTTTAGAATTTTCATTACATAAAATACCTTGATCAAGGTATTTTAAATACCTTGATAAAGCTATATAGCTTTATCAAGCTATTTACCTTTATTGGGGTATTGTGCTGGACTTGATTAAAATTCAAATCAAAAAATGGGGGTTAATACGCTTCTTTTTGCGCTACAGTACATTTAATATGACCTTTTTGCACTGAAATTTGTGTCTTAATTAAGATAAAAATTTTGGATGTTTTCCTTCCAATATTTTTATCCAATTAAAGCATGAAACAAAATGAACTCTCACTAAGTTTGTTTAAAAAAAGACACTTAAAAATTGTGACTAAGAAAAATTTTCAAATTGCTTCGCATAATCAATTATTTGACCTTTCTGCACTGATAAAGTGATTTTTCTGGCATTGAAAATTTAATAAGCAAGAAAATTATTTGAAAGTTTTGAACTTTTTCTGATTTTAAGCAAATAGGTCAAATTTATCTTGAATATTAAGAAAAGAACATCAAAAGTGGGAGTATATGATGTAAAGTTTTGGATATTACTAAAAAAGTGTCAATTTTACGTTAAAATTGGCTCAATTTTTTCTGGGTTTTTAGAATATATTTACTATATTTGTCACACTTTGTTGATAGAATTCATAAGAAATAATTAAATAGATATTTCAGAACCAGCATAACACATTTCACTGCAAAAAAACAGTTTTGCGCGCAACCAGGATGGCAAAATAGGAATCCAAAATTAACAGTACTGTTAAGTTCAAAATGGAAAAATTGATCATTTTCGTCTAAAAATCCTTCCGCCATAAAATATAGTCACGAGCTTAATTCTACTTGAATGGAATTTAATCGCGGTTTTTTCATTGAATATAGTTAATTTGCACTGTAGAATTCAAATTTAATGTAAGAACTTAAAAATGATGCAGAATTTTGTAAATAAAGGACCTGACCAAAATACGCTCAAAATCTCAGGATCAAACGTCCTTAAAATTTACCTGCATGTTAACTATTTAGTAATGTACCTGCAATATTATAATGTATATTCATTCAACTGTTAAATCAAGGCGATTTTTTAAATTTAACTTTTATTGTTCATTTTGTCATGAAAACATAGCTTTAACAAGCGAATCTTTGTGGGTCCAAAGTTACTGTGGAAAAAATTTTGATGAATCAATGTGTAAAAGTCTGAAGTTTCTTATTGACCAATTAAGCCTATAGTCAGAGCCCGCAGTGACATGCGACACAAAGTGTTGCTCACTTTTAAGAATAAGATGAATTTCACCACCAAGATGACTTATAAGCATCATGATAAGTATGTTTGTTATATTCTTCCATTTAATAATTTAGATAAGAAGTTCCACATTTTGATCTATATTTATTAAAAAAGACAGTCAAAACTACATGTTCAACTGATTAATTTCCCTAGTGCTACAGTGATATTATACATATATCACATGGCTTCGAGGGTGACATACCAGAATATTTGCCCCGAGGTGACAGGAAAGCCCTGGAGTGTTATGTCACCCGATGCCGAAAGCATGTTTGAATCTTAATAATGTAGTTTTGACATGGCATTTTTAAAAAAAACATGGAGAAAAAGCATGCAGCTTCAACAAAAAAACAACAACTTGTGAATGAGATTTTAGCTCACCTGCCTCAGCCAAAGGCTCAAGTGAGCTTTTCTGATTAAAGTTTGTCTGTTGTAATATACAATTATGGACTGTTTAGAAGGGAGATATCACCAATTAATTATCAGGTCTGAGTAGGTTTGTCACCCGAAGGTGCTTGCACCCGAGGGTGACAACCCTACTCAGACCTGATGATTAATTGGTGATGTCTCCCTTCAAAACAGTCCATAATACTTTTATTATCCTGAAGAATCTAAATTAGCAGTTAAATAAAGTAGAAAGTAGTAATCAAACCTCTTGTGTTCTCCTACACTGCTCTGATTCCATACTTTCAAAATATGTCAACAGACAACTTTGACGTCATCATTGGAATTTATTGTTTTCTGATCCTGCATATTTAACAATTGTTAAATTAAAAATATGAGTCATCTCGCTAAAACCACTGTATTTTCATTCAAAAGGCAACAACACAGTTGTGACCCAGCATGCTCACTTGTACTATTTCATTGTCATGTGAAGGAAGATAAGAGTTGTCACCCTGCGCATGAGGAAGACATCACGAGTTGTCTCCCTGCACGTGACCTGCTCTAAACCAATCAGATTGACTGTATAATTCTGAAGGATAATAATCTCCTTTGTCGTCATTGTAAACTTTTCACATTTTCATCTTCTTTTCAAGAACTACTCAGTAACTGGGTCCATTTTAACCAAACTTGACACAGAGTATCCTTAAGTGAAGGGGATTCAAAATTGTTCAAGCTAGGGTAGATAATAACAAATTAGTGAAAAACTAATGGTATCATTTAAAAATCTTCCTCTCAAGAATCACTGAGCCAAGAAAGATGAAACTTATGTGGAGTCATCCATACATGATGTAGATTCAGGTTTGTTCAAATCATGACCTCCAAGGTAGGATGGGGCCACAATGACCAGCAAAGTTTTACATAGGATTGTGGAATATATAGGAAAAATCTTTGAAAATCTTCTCCTCAAGAAACACTGGGCCAAAAAAGATGAAACTTAAGTAAATTGTCCACAGGTATGTGGTGTTGATTCAAGTTTGTGCAAATCATGTCCCCCAAGGATAGGATGGGGCTACACTAAGGGATCAAAGTTTTACATGGAAATATACAGAAAAAAATCTTTATTAATCTTCTTCTCAAGAATAGCAAAGTCATAATTAGTGATATTTATAAGGAGGCATCCTCTGGTTGTGTAGATTTAAATTTGTTCAAATCATAGCCCCCTGAGGGTTAGTGGGGCCACAAAGAAGGATCAAAGTTTTACATAAGAAAAAAGGGAAAATCTTCTCAGGAACAGAAAAATTATATATGTTTAGTCATCTTGACATATAAGCATGATAAGCATCCTTATGTAGTAAAGATAAAAATTTGTTCAAATCATGACCTCTTCTGGTATGGAGGGGTAACAATGGGGGATCAAATTTTTACAAAGTAATATATAGGAAGAATTAAAAAAAAATTTTTTCTCAAGAACAGCAAAGCTATATGCTATATCAATATGGAGGCATCCTCAAGTAAGCATGCTTTGTCCTTATTCTTAGCTGATGTCCTCAGGTGAGCGATGTGGCCCATGTGCCTCTTTTTATGCCTTATGGGACAAGATGATTAACATTTTTAAATACAGGCATAAAATCACTATTTGGTAGAGATGACTAAGGATTAAGCTACTTGATGTGTGAAGACCATTGACCTAAGAAAAATTAAATCTATGTTGATAGATATCACATGATATTAAATCAGTAACACATGACAATCTTAACAAAAGAAATTATGGAGACATTTATAAGCTTTATTGATTTTGAATGAAAGTGCTTTACAGCTAATATAGACCCAGTAAAAATGAAATCTTTTAAATTATTTGTGGCATATTGCATTTAACCAATTGAAAATTTATAAATTCAGGACATGTAATCATTAAAAAATAAAAGATTGTTTCAACTTACAGACAAGATATTTCAATTCAATTCAATTGTGCTAAGTAGTCAGAAAGTTCATGCTGAACAATATATTCTACATGTGTATACATGTATTTTCTCTTTTGTAATTGGAAGCATTACACATCTAAATTCCTGTGCTTAATTTTGTTTGCACTTCAAAAGTTTTATGCATTATTTCTTTTGACATCTTTTTAGATATGTTGTTTTGACAAGCAAACATCATGAAGGGTTCACCAATTGGCCGTCAATGTTCTCATTTAACTGGAACTCTAAAGATGTCGGCCCAGCCAGAGATCTTGTGGGTAATGGAAGTTTGATCTTAGAAAACCATATTACATGATTCTGTTATGGGTCAGAATTACCCGAAATGCCAGCAAAGATCAATAACACAATTTAAACTTAACAATAATTTATTTACAGTAAAATATAATAAGTATATGAAACATAAAGTACAAACTTAGCAAGAATCTAAAAATACATACATCAGAGTGTCCGTTGCTGCACACAATGTCCCAGTGAAAATATATTCCAGTTATATCTCAATTGTGCTCATACGACAAAAGTCACAATTATTGTATATGCATTGAATTGACAGGGTATTTATACAGTATTATAAATCTAGAAAATTCTAGAAGTTGTAAGTACATGATATTACTGGAACAATCTGGACATACACAAAATTTAAGAATGTTCTAGATAAAATGACCGAACATGTTGACCACTCTGGAACGTTCAAGAAACTTAATGTTACTAATTATATACATAATGAAACAATACACATCTCACAACACCTCCCCCCTTAAAAAGTTTGAATGTCAATGAAAACTTATATTATTAAAATAAAAGTTTTGTACATTAATACAAAATCTAGTATGTTTACGATACTCTTGACAAGGCGTCTGCAATAACATTGTTTTTGCCTTTGATATGCTTAATTGTTATGTGGTATTCTTGTAACAACAAACTCCATCTAGTCAGTCTTTGATTCTTATTTGACAATTTATGCAAAAATGTCAGGGGGTTGTGATCCGTATATACAAGAATTGGATGCAAAGTAACATTCAGATAAACATCAAAATGCTGTAAGGCTAACAACAAAGCAAGGCATTCCTTTTCAATGGTGGAATACTTTTGTTGACATTTTGTAAGTTTCTTTGAAAAATAAGAAACAACTCTATCTACCTTATCACTATGTTCTTGAAACAAAGCTGCCCCGATTCCAACATCACTAGCATCAACAGTAAGCTTAAATTGTTTAGAAAAATCTGGAGTTGACAAAACTGGGTTGCTCATAAGGACAGATTTGATTTTTTGAAATGATTTTTCACAGTCCTTTGTCCATTCAAAGTTAACCCTCTTCTGCAAAAGATTTGTAAGTGGACTTACAACTGAGGAAAAATTTGGACAAAATTTTCTGTAAAACCCAGCCATGCCCAAAAACCTCTTTAACTCTTTCTTGTTTGTAGGAATCGGGAACTTTGCAATAGCTTCCACTTTAGCCGTAATTGGTGTAACATAACCTTGACCTACTTTATGACCTAAATACTCTACATAAGCATGACAAAATTCGCTCTTCTCAAGATTCACAGTTAAGTTTGCTTTAGCTAAAATGTCAAATAAAGCATGCATGATTCGAAGATGTTCGTCCCATGTGTCACTGTATATGATGACATCATCAATGTACGCCTCGCATCCCTCAAGGTCTTGAAGAAGGGAGTGAATCATCCTTTGGAATGTAGCCGGTGCGTTTTTCATGCCAAAAGGCATTACTTTATACTGGTAAAGTCCATCTGGTGTAGCAAAAGCAGATATTTCTTTTGCTCTTTCTGTTAACGGCACTTGCCAGTAGCCTTTCAACAGGTCAAATTTACTGACAAATTTGGCGTTTCCAATGCTGTCAATACAGTCATCAATTCTAGGTATTGGATATGAATCAGTTTTGGTAACAGAATTCACCTTTCTAAAGTCTGTACATATTAATCGGTAGGAACCGTCCTGTTTTGGTACAAGAATACACGGTGAGCTCCAATTACTTTTACTAGGTTCAACAATGTCATTATCCAACATATACTGCACTTCCCTTCTTAGGTACTGCAATTTTATTGGATTGAGACGGTACGGATGTTGTTTGATAGGCAGAGCGTCGCCAACTATAACATCATGACAAGCTGCATTAGTTTTCTTTGGAACATCCGAGAAGATTTGATGGTACTCATTCATCAAGTTTTTAACTTGTTCTTTTTGGTGAATGTTCAAATGTCCAAGTTTGGCATCAAAATCAGCCAAAATTTCTGAGTTTTTCAAGCGGACACTCTGATTACAATCTTTCTCATTCATTTCTACATTTGTATCACTTTCAATACAATTTTGAACAGTCTTAGCATTGGCTAAAGTGGAAACTGGTTTTACAGAATTTCGGTCACACCTTTCAAAATACTCTTTCAACATGTTAATGTGACAAACCCGTTTCTCTTTACGTCGACCTGGTGTCTTAACTACATAGTTTACATCACTGATCTTGCTTTCAATTTCATAAGGGCCATAAAATCTGGCCTGTAAAGGATGACCAGGAATAGGTAAAAATACAAGAACCTTATCACCTGGCTTAAACACCCTATTTCTGGCATCTTTGTCATACCACATTTTCATTTTCATCTGAGAACTCTTCAAATTTTCTTGTGCTAATTTACAAGCATTGTAAAGTTTTTCTTTGAAATCAGACACATAATCTAAAAGATTAAGATCACTAGTCTCAGTCAGCCACTTTTCCTTTAACAATTTCAAAGGACCTCTAACTGTATGACCGAACACCAATTCAAAAGGACTGAATCCAAGAGACTCCTGGACTGCTTCTCGTGCAGCAAATAGTACAAGATGAACCCCTTCATCCCAGTCTTTTTCATATCGGTAACAATAGGTCTTCAGCATTGTTTTAGGGTTTGATGAAAACGTTCTAGCGCTCCCTGGGACTCAGGATGATAAGCAGTTGATCGATACTGCCTAATACCCAACTCATGCATGACTTGCTGGAACAACCCCGACATAAAATTTGAGCCTTGATCTGACTGAATTGCCTTGGGTGCTCCTACAAAACTGAAAAACTTGGTTAGGGCCTTAACTATGCTCTTTGCCTTTATATTCCTAAGAGGTATGGCTTCAGGAAATCGAGTGGATGTACACATAATGGTAAGTAAATACTGGTTTCCTGACCTAGTCCTAGGCAAAGGTCCTACACAATCCACCAACACTCGACTAAACGGTTCTTCAAAAGCTGGAATGGGTTGGAGAGGAGCAGATGGTATCTTCTGATTTGGTTTACCTACCATCTGACAGACATGGCATTACTTGCAAAACTTCGAAACATCCTTTCTTAGCTTAGGCCAATAAAAATGACTCAAAATCCTATTATAAGTCTTATTGATACCTAAATGACCAGCCATAGGTGTATCGTGAGCTAAACTCATGACATCTCGACGATAAGCAGCTGGGACCACTATCTGGTGAACAACACGCCACACTTCATCTGGAGAATCGTCAGGTGGTCGCCATTTTCGCATAAGGATGCCATCTTTCATATAGAAGCATTCTCCAACTTTAATAGCCTCTTCTGGTGGAAGTGCCCTCTTACTAAATTGAATGATATCTGGGTCTTTATGTTGTTCAGAGAGTAAACGTTCTCGGCTGAGGATGTCCTTGCCTTGGTTAACTAGTGGATGCAACTCATCATCCTCACCACCAAATTTTGGTAAAAGTTCTTTCTTCTCTTGCTTCTTGATATTGTGTGGTTCCATGCTTGTTTGAGTGCCATCAAGGTCAGATAAGAAAGTGTCGTTCAAATCAATATCAACAGAGGAATCTGTCTCGTCAAAGGCTTGAGTATGGTCTGCCTCCATTTCTCGTCTTCTGGCCATCGCTCTAGTAACAGCACAGGCTGGATAAATGTCATCATGTTCATCATCGCACATAACATCTGGAGTGATTTTCTCACAAACTATAGGATCTGGTACAACTTTTCCACCAGCTAAATCGTTGCCTAGCAACAAAGAAATGCCTGGAACGGGAAGAGTAGGTCGAACACCTACGATAACAGGTCCAGTAACTAAATCTGACTTCAAACTAATTCTATGCAGGGGAACATCAATGACGCCTAGCTCCACACCCTGTAATAAAACTGACCCACCAGTAGAAGTCTGCTCAGACAAAGGAAGCACGCCCTCTAACAATAACGTCTGTGCAGCACCAGTATCTCTCAAAATCTGGACAGGTTTTATTTCGCTAGAGTCACCGAGTGAAACAAATCCCTGAGACATAAAGGGCTTATAATCCTCCATAGAATCAATAGAACTGGACTGTGAACCCTGGACATCAGGAGTGTCAGAACAAATGGAAACTAAGGCTTCTCTATCACCTCTAACTGCCGCACAAGCATGTGGTTGAGTTTTGTCAAAATCATTTTTTCTCTTAAGTTTAAAGCAGTCACTGATCAGATGACCTTTTTTCTTACAATAACTACAAGTAGGAAGCGACCCTATTCCAGAAGATCCTTCAAAACGTCCTGGACCGGACTTAGAACCACCTTGGGCTGGAGACTGGGAACTTGTGAAAGACTGAGACCCTGAACCACTCTTTTTATATGTGTCTGAATTAGTAGAATTACTGCTAGTCTGAGATCTTGATACAAAATTCTTTTTATGAGACAGAGCATAAGTATCAGATATAACTGCTGCCTCTTCAAGAGTTTTCACATTCTTATCTTCTAAATGTGTTTTCAATTCTTGAGAAACACATTCCTTAAACTCTTCTACCAGGATGACTTGGCGCAAATTAGCAAAAGTTTTATCAAGTTTCTTAGATCTAAACCAATGATCGAATAAATCTTCTTTTTCTCGTGAAAATTCAACAAATGTTTGATTATCAAACTTTCTATACTTTCTGAACTTTTGTCTATACGCTTCAGGTACTAATTCATATGCTTTTAATATTGATGCTTTAACCTTCTCATAGTCTGAACTTTCAGCTACCCCTAGTGCAGAGTATACCTCAGCTGCTTTGCCAACCAGTACACTTTGTAACATCGTTGACCAAACATGTTGTGGCCATTTAAGATTCTCTGCGACTTTTTCGAATTGGGGAAAATATTTGTCTACAGATTTTTCTTGAAATTTTGGAACTAGTCTGATATTTTTTGCTGCATCAAATTCATTCTTGACAAATGAGGGTTCTGGTTTCTGCTGTAATCTTAATTTCTCTAACTCAAAGTGCTCTTGTCTTTCTAATTTGTCTAATTCAAATTTCCGTTCACGCTCTCGTTCTTCTCTTTCTCTTTCTCGCTCTTCTCTTTCAAATCGCATTTTCTCTAACTCTAATTGAAACTGATATTCTGTCATCTTATAAGAGCCTAACTCTGATTTAACTGTATATTCTGGAAGATCGTATTTTTCAAAGATGTTTTCTTCTACTAGTTTGTTTGCAACCTTAACTCTAATGTCTTGCTTTCTCTGAGAGGATTTAACATCTAACCCAAAATGCAGACCTAATGCGATCAAGTCATCCTTTTTTAACGTATCAAAAACCTGAACACTTGGTGAACTAAGAAAGTCTGTGACCGAAAATACCATGTTGATTTTTGCTGGCTTATAGTCAAATTTAACAGTTCAATAAACAAAATTCTGACAATAAACTGCAAAAGTGCAAGAAATTCTTTATCCCGGACGAGCCCCCAATTCTGTTATGGGTCAGAATTACCCGAAATGCCAGCAAAGATCAATAACACAATTTAAACTTAACAATAATTTATTTACAGTAAAATATAATAAGTATATGAAACATAAAGTACAAACTTAGCAAGAATCTAAAAATACATACATCAGAGTGTCCGTTGCTGCACACAATGTCCCAGTGAAAATATATTCCAGTTATATCTCAATTGTGCTCATACGACAAAAGTCACTATTATTGTATATGCATTGAATTGACAGGGTATTTATACAGTATTATAAATCTAGAAAATTCTAGAAGTTGTAAGTACATGATATTACTGGAACAATCTGGACATACACAAAATTTAAGAATGTTCTAGATAAAATGACCGAACATGTTGACCACTCTGGAACGTTCAAGAAACTTAATGTTACTAATTATATACATAATGAAACAATACACATCTCACAACAATACTGTATTTTTTTTTTGCAGAATAAATGTTGTACATTGTACTTTTAGTATTCTGATTAAAATGCAAATTACATTGTAATTTGCATTTTAATCAGAATACTAAAAGTACAATGTAACATGAAAGCATAAAGTTGAATATGATTTCAAAGGGTTTAAAAGCAAATGACATTTTGAGTAAATATGTTTGTGATTAGCTTTATATGAACTACCTATTCATAAAAAAAACCCTGTATTATCAGTAATACTCAGCATGCTTTGGAAATAAGTTTTGTTTGATTAATCCTTTAGAGAAATATTGAGTGCTTTTTATAACAATGATAACTGAAGCATACACTTCATTTGTGAAAAAGAATATACACGTTTACATATATTTACAGGAGAGCTTGCAACAGCCATCAGAAACCAAACGGATCTGTTTTTCGGCCTTTATCATTCCCTGTTTGAATGGTTTCATCCTCAGTATCTACAGGACAAGGCCAACAAATGGCAGACTCAGAAGTTTGTGGAGGTAGGAGGCAAGAAAAAGTCCTTTAAGTTTATTGTAAACAAACTATTCCTGTAGAAGTACTTATTTCCTTGTGGTACATGTATTAATTAACACTATGTTCATGATCACAAACTTTCCGGGGATTTTCATCCCATCATACTTAATATACGTAAATGGCATATAGTGAAAGTCTAAGAAATGTGCATAATTTTCTACTTGCAAATTAAACAGAAATAGATATAACACAGAATTATGAACCCATGGAAAAAAGAATCTTTTCAGTATTCATGTCATCTTTTTTTTGCAATTCATCGGTTTGAAATCAATTCGCAAAAATTAGTTTTTGTGACTGAGGAAACATTCTCTATAAATACAAAGCAAAATAAATTTTTTGTGGATATTGATATTTGTGAGGAAAGCAGGTCGAAAAGCTCATGGATATTTCTCACACATGAATAAAAATTGGTTTTTAGTATACTTTAAATGTATTATATTTAGCGGAAAGTGATTTTTCATCAAGTTAACGTAGATTTGATTTAGCGCATTTCTTCATGTTCTTATTCATTTATCAATGTTTAAGACATTTAGCGATGTACTTATATTAGCGGAAGTACCTTTCCGCCAAAAGCGCTAAAAAAATACACCGCCGAATGTAATATGTAATATGTAATACAGTATTCTTCTCTACACTAGTATTACATGTAGTTACCATCTCAAACACCAGTATTTGTAAGGATAATTGGTAAAATGGAAGTTTAGTTTTTTCAAGTTTCATGCAGCAGGTTTCAATCTGTTTTTTAACAACCATTTTTATATATTTAGAGTAAAACAATGCCGGAGCTGTACGAGATTGTGAACCGGTACAAACCGGACGTGATCTGGTCCGACGGAGACTGGGAAGCACCAGATACTTACTTGAATTCTACAAACTTCATAGCCTGGCTGTACAACGATAGGTTAGAATATCCACACTCTTCATAGCCTGGCTGTACAATGATAGGTCAGAATATCCAAACAAACTTCATAGCCTGGCTGTACAACGATAGGTCAGAATATCCACAAACTTTATAGCCTGGCTGTACAACGATAGGTCAGAATATCCACAAACTTTATAGCATGGCTGTACAACGATAGGTCAGAATATCCAGACACTTCATAGTCTGGCTGTACAATGATAGGTTAGAATATCCACAAACTTTATAGCCTGTCTGTACAATGATAGGTCAGAATATCCACACACTTCATAGCATGGTTATACAATGATAGGTCAGAATATCCACAAACTTTATTAGCATGGTTGCACAATGATAGGTTAGAATATCCACAAACTTTATTAGCATGGTTGTACAATGATAGGTTAGAATATCCACAAACTTTATAAGCCTGGCTGTACAATGATAGGTCAGAATATCCACAAACTTCATAGCCTGGCTGTACAATGATAGGTCAGAATATCCACACAAACTTTATAGCCTGGCTGTATAATGATAGGTCAGAGTATCCGCACAAACTTTTTAGCCTGGCTGTACAATGATAGGTTAGATTATCCACAAACTTCATAGCCTGGCTGTACAGTGATAGGTCAGAATATCCACACACTTCATAGCCTGGCTGTACAGTGATAGGTCAGAATATCCACACACTTCATAGCCTGGCTGTACAGTGATAGGTCAGAATATCCACACACTTCATAGCCTGGCTGTACAATGATAGGTCAGAATATCCACAAACTTCATAGCCTGGCTGTACAATGATAGGTCAGAATATCCACAAACTTCATAGCCTGGCTGTACAATGATAGGTCAGAATATCCACAAACTTCATAGCCTGGCTGTACAATGATAGGTCAGAATATCCACAAACTTCATAGCCTGGCTGTACAATGATAGGTCGGAATATCCACAAACTTCATAGCCTGGCTGTACAATGATAGGCCAGAATAAATCAGTTGAGATCAGAATTGTGTCCAAACAAGTCTTAATGACTGTTAATTGAGAGTTCAGTATTTTGTACATAAGCGGAAAGATTGTGTTGGTAAACTTTTTCACAAGTAAAGTTTATATTAAATTAATAGATTCATTTTTAGCTCTACTGGTCAGAGACCAGAAGAGCTTATGCGATAGTAATGCGTCCGTCCGTCCGTCTGTCTGCCTGTCTGTAAACAATTTTTCAAAATGCTACTCCTCCTACAGTTTTGGTCCGATTTCCATATAACTTGGCACACAAGTAGACTACACTAAGATACATAATTCTGTGCATCGGTTTTTGATTTCGATGAATGGTGTTGCCATGGTTACTAAAAATAGAAATTTCTGTAAAATTCTTTCAAAATGCTACTCCTCCTACAGTTTTGGTTCGATTTCAATATAACTTGGCACACAAGTAGACTACACTAAGATACATAATTCTATGTATCGGTTTTTGATTTTGATGAACAGTGTTGCCGTGGTTACTAAAAATAGAAATTTCTGTGAAAGTCATTCAAAATGCTACTCCTCCTACAATTTTGGTCTGATTTTAATATAACTTGGCACACAAGTAGACTACACTAAGATACATAATTCTGTGCATCGGTTTTTGCTTTCAATGAACGGTGTTGTCAAGGTTACTAAAAATAGAAATTTCTGTGAAATTCTTTCAAAATGCTACTCCTCCTACACTTTTGGTCCAGTTTCAATATAACTTGGCACACAAGTAGACTATACTAAGATACATAATTCTGTGCGTAGGTTTTTATTTTGATGAGTGGCAAGGATCATTTTTTTTACTTATTGCTGTTTTAAAGTCTCAAGTCCCAACTGCTACTTTTCTCTTCCTTTGTTTTAAGTATTAACCAGTAGAGCTACAGTCTCGACAGAGACTTCTGGTTCAGATACACAGTCAAAATTAAAGAAAAAATATTTTTTTACTGAGAAAATGCAATGAACTTATGATACATGCATGTATTTGATTCTGTATGTGTATTCTAATATAGATTTTCTTTTTTTATTGCAGTCCTGTGAGAGAAAATGTCGTGACCAATGATCGATGGGGTCAAGGGGTCATGTGCAAACATGGAGGATTCCTCACCTGCTCAGACAGGTATAACCCAGGTAAGACATGTTAGATTAAATTATGTAATAGTGGAGATTATTTTAGATATGTACATTGTTGTCCTAACATCAAATCTTTTTTAAGAAAAAATATCTGAAGTTATTTAAGGTTTCTTGTTATTTAAAAACGTTTTTTTTACATAAACAGGAAAGTTGCAAAAGAGAAAATGGGAAAATGCCATGACAATTGATAAGCAATCTTGGGGTTACCGTAGAAACACAAAGCTGTCAGAATTTCTGACCACGGATGAGCTCATTGGAACACTGGTGGAAACAGTCAGGTATATAAATAAATCACCTTGAGTCTTTAAGTCAGAGGTGAAGGTCAAATCAGATATGAGCTGCATTTTTGAGAATTTTATTTTGTGGGTAAAATGTGTCATTATGATTAATCTGTATGTAATCTAAACCCTTATGATCAATGAAACCAAAAAAAAGTTTAAAAATGTTTCAGAAGAAACATTTCTGTACAACCGAATATACAGTTTTATATAAGAAATCATTATTGTACACGACGACAATAATTCAATTTTGCTTAAATCATCGTGTATAAAAAGTTCTTTAATAGCAAATATGAGCAACAGAAGTTTATAAATGTTCTATTTTTCTGTCATTGAAATAGTTAATTACAAATTTGCAACATTTTTTTCCGATGTCAAACATGCAGCTCATATTGCTTTAAGATATTGAACACAAAGACAAACATTTTGCCAGTAAAATTATTCCTATTCAAGTAAAAGTCCCTTTCATGCTAATGCCCCTTTACAACAAAATGGCCCCCTCTTACTGATGTCTCCTATACCATGTTAACCAGCTAATATTGACATCCACTGAATATTTTCTCCTTTATTTCTTAAAGAAAACCCATTGCGTTAATCACTGCATGAACTACATTAGGCATATCGCCTGTACAGATTTCTAGATCAATGGCTGTTCCATCAATGAAACGTATAAAGACGTTCGCATAATTATTACAATAATTAAACTTTTCAATCCTTCTTTAAATGATTATTTAAACAGATATAAATATAAACAATAAAATGTCTTTCTTTGTTTGTTATTACTGGAATTAACGGTCACAGCTATTGCAGAAAAAATTTACATAACACGCTTACGCGGGTTATGTATTTTTTCTGCAACAGCTGCCTCCATTAATTCCAGTAATAACAAACAAAAAAAGCATTTTATTGTTTAAGTAACCAGTCTGCTCTCCTTTTCAGCTGCGGGGGAAACATTCTGGTTAACGTGGGTCCCACCAGTGACGGTAAGATTATACCGGTGTTTGAGGAGAGGCTGAGAGAAATGGGACAATGGCTGAAGGTCAACTCTGAGGCTATTTATGGAACTTATCCTTGGACGTACCAGAATGATACCATTACTCCCAATGTCTGGTACAGTATGATTGGTTATTGCAGGGTTATAGCATAGCTTCATAGGACTTTCTGAATATTCATTAGGTTAGATAATTTTTAACATTACTGCATCCAAGGTTGCATGTTGTTAACAAGTGTGCTTTGCTTTGTGTGATTTAGTTTTTTTTTACTTGTTCTAGTGTATTTTCTGCTTTTTAAAAAAACATATGCTGTCGAATATGAAGTGTAAAACACACATTTTACTTAAAATTTTATACTGGATTTTAGAGAACATTAACAATCTCAAATTTTTAAGTTCATGATTTAAGGACAAAAAATTCCCAACAATTTATTAATATTTCTAACAGATTTTGATCCAGATTCTGAATAAAAATATCTTTCCCATTTTAAGCTGATGATGGGAGATGTTTTTCCTCAAACAGGTATACAGCTGTAAAAATAAGCATGGAGCAAATGTTGTACGCAGTATTTCTAGACTGGCCTGCCAATAAAACGATTCACCTCGGAGTTCCTAAAACAGCGGAATGGACCACTGTATATTTAGTGGGCCATGAAGACAAGCCAGTGAACTTTACCACCCTACACCCACAGGGGGTTCTGTTAGAGATCCCCCAAATCCCCACCAAGGAGCTGCCATGTCAGTGGGCCTGGACATTTGTGTTTCAGGGAGTGCTGAAGTGATCCAGTGACCCAGAAAACATTACAGCAACATTTCTTCTCATAATTTCAGACAGTGATTAACCATTCAATAATTTTAGGCTTCTCATTTTTCACATTTCTTCCATGCATGTTATATAGATGTAATAATTTGATAATTTGTAATAGATCTTTACTGGTGCTTGTTTATTAATTAGTGCATGTCGAATTTTTATTAGCTCACCTCAACAAAGTTGGGGGAGCTTATGTAATACCCTCGGCGTCGGCATCGGTGTCGGCGTCCCAGGTTAAGTTTTTAGCTCACCTGAGCTGAAAGCTCAAGTGAGCTTTTCTGATCACATTTTGTCCGGCGTCCGTCTGTCTGTCTGTCTGTCCGTCTGTCTGTCTGTAAACTTTTCACATTTTCGACTTCTTCTCAAGAACCGCTGGGCCAATTTCAACCAAACTTGCCACAAAGTATCCTTGGGTGAAGGGGATTCAAGTTTGTTCAAATGAAGGGCCACGCCCTCATTCAAGGGGAGATAATTGGGAATTAATGAAAATTTGGTGGCATATTTTAAAAATCTTCTTCTCAAGAACCACTGTGCCAGGAAAGATGAAACTTATGGAGAAACATCCTCAGGTAGTGTAGATTCAAGTTTGTTCAAATCATGACCCCTGGAGGTAGGGCGGGGCCAAAATGGCCAACCAAAGTTTTACATAGAAATATATAGGAAAATTTTTTTAAAATCTTCTTCTCAAGAATGACAAAGCCATAATTCATCATATTTATATGGAAGCATGCTCAGGTAGTGTAGATTCAAGTTTGTTCAAATCATGACCCCCGGGGGTAGGGCGGGGCCAAAATGGCTGACCAATGTTTTACATAGAAATATATAGGAAATTTCTTTAAAAATCTTCTTCTCAAGAATGACAAAGCCGTAATTCATCATATTTATATGGAAGCATGCTCAGGCAGTGTAGATTCAAGTTTGTTCAAATCATAACCCACGGGGGTAGGGCGGGGCGAAAATGGCCGACCAAAGTTTTACATGGAAATATATAGAAAAATTCTTTAAAAATCTTCTTCTCAAGAATGACAAAGCCATAATTCATCATATATATATGGAAGCATGCTCAGGTAGTGTAGATTCTAATTTGTTAAAATCATGACCCCGGGGGTAGGACGGGGCCGCAACAGAGAATCAAAGTTTTACATAGAAATATATAGAAAAATTCTTTAAAAATCTTCTTCTCAAGAATGACAAAGCCATAATTCATCATATATATATGGAAGCATGCTCAGGTAGTGTAGATTCAAATTTGTTCAAATCATGAGCCCCTGAGGTAAGGCGGGGCCAAAATGGCCGACCAAAGTTTTCAAAGATATATATAGGAAAATTCTTTAAAAATCATTTTCTAAAAAATAGCAAATACATGATTGGTCATGGGACTACTTTTGGATTTAAACTTTACAATAAAAAACCATTTTCTACTTTTTCCTACCCTTAGTGCTCAGGTGAGCGATGTGGCCCATGGGCCTCTTGTTTGGAACAGTTTTCCTTTTAAGTACTTTTATGTCCTATATTGATTAGACATGCATGGAAGATGCTTCTAGTGTGTTTCATTGCACCAGTCAAAGTTTCAGATGCTGCAATTTCAGCAAAGGAATGACCAGGTTAATGTTTTTGGAGCAGGTTAACATTTTTGGTGTAGTTTTTAGCTCACCTGAGCCGAAGGCTCAAGTGAGCTTTTCTAACCAAAATTTGTCCGTTGTCTGTCGTCGTAAACTGTTCACATTTTCATCTTCTTCTCAAGAACTACGGGGCAGATTTCAACCAAACTTGGCACAGAGTATCCATGGGTGAAGGGGATTCAAGTTTGTTCAAGTGAAGGGCCACACCCTTTTCCAAGGGGAGATAATCATGAATTTGTTAAAAGTAAATGGCATTTTTAAAAAACCTTCTTCTCCAGAACCACTGGGCCAGGAAAGATGAAACTCATGTGGAATCATCCTCAGGTAGTGTAGATTCAAGTTTGTTCAAATCATGACCCCCGGGGCAAGGGTGGGGCCAAAATGGCCGACCCAAGTTTTACATAGGAAAAATCTTTAAAAATCTTCTTCTCCAGAACCACTGGGCCAGGAAAGATGAAACTCATGTGGAATCATCCTCAGGTAGTGTAGATTCAAGTTTGTTCAAATCATGACCCCCGGGGCAAGGGTGGGGCCAAAATGGCCGACCCAAGTTTTACATAGGAATATATAGGAAAAATTTTT